>NW_017021555.1:0-209 GCF_001483705.2 Eufriesea mexicana | reverse complement strand
TTGGCGTGCTATTACCTTTGCAACGCTATAGAGTCTTCCTGAAAAATTCAATTTTATTGACATTTTCGTCTAATATCGTGGTGAGCTAACTTTATTGCATGAGTAATGAGGGTAGGTTCTACTGGCGTGCTATAGCCGTCGCAATAATACAGAATGTGGTTGCAAAATACAAATATATTGACATTTTCGACTAATATCATGGTGAGCTA
>NW_017021554.1:0-209 GCF_001483705.2 Eufriesea mexicana | reverse complement strand
TATAATATAACTACAAAATAACGAAATAATTCGAGTCTTTAAGAATAAATAGTACTGAAACGTCATGTTCATTAAAACGAGCTATTATCTCAGATAAATGACACGATAACACGAAATTATCTGAAATTACTATAACTTCTTACACTCTATAACACCTTCCTGCTATAATATAACTACAAAATAACGAAATAATTCGAGTCTTTAAGAAT
>NW_017021553.1:0-209 GCF_001483705.2 Eufriesea mexicana | reverse complement strand
AGATGGCTGTACTTGCCATTGGATTGGAGGCGATAGGCGATCTACTCACCAAGCTATAAAAGGATATAGATTTTGAATAGACCTGTTCTCTGCAAGAAGGTGGATGTAGTTGCCATTGGATTGAATGCGTTATTCCGTCTATTCGACAAGCTATAACAGATTATAGATCTTGAATAATCCTATTCCCTGGCTAGTAGATGGCTCTCCTT
>NW_017021552.1:0-209 GCF_001483705.2 Eufriesea mexicana | reverse complement strand
CCTACCCATCGCCATGCAGAACATATTGGAGGAGACGAGAGCGCCGTAATCCATAGAATCGCACGGTATAGCAGAAGAGTTAAAGCTACCCATACCTGACCCAAACCAACGTAACCCTACCAAACGTGACCTAACACAAGCTATCCTACCGTGGCAACTGTTACTGGCATACCCAGAGCAAATCGGAGCATACAAGATCACAGTAGAGC
>NW_017021551.1:0-209 GCF_001483705.2 Eufriesea mexicana | reverse complement strand
GCAATGCCTATAGCACGCCAATTGAATCCTTCCTCCTTATTTATGAATGAAAGATTGCTCGCCGTGATATTTGTCGAAAATGTCATGAAATTTGAATTTTCCAACCACATTCTATATAATTGCAATGGCTATAGAACGCCAATAGTATTCTTCCTCCTTATTTATGCAAGATAGGTGGCTCACCACGATATTAGACGCAAATGTCAGTA
>NW_017021550.1:0-209 GCF_001483705.2 Eufriesea mexicana | reverse complement strand
TTGCCAGAGAATAGGTCTAGTCAAGATCTATAATTCGTTATAGCTTGGTGAATAGGTCGCCTTCCGCCTTCAACCAATGGCAAGTATAGCCATCTTCTTGCCAGAGAATAGGTCTATTCAAAATTTATAATCCGGTATAGCTTGGCGAATAGATCGCCTAACGCCTTCAATTCAGTGGCAAGTACAGGCATCTACTTGCCAGAAAATAG
>NW_017021549.1:0-209 GCF_001483705.2 Eufriesea mexicana | reverse complement strand
TTTCTCGTTTTTCGAGTACCCGAAATAAAGGTGGAGGCACAGTGGTTAAGAGCCTTACCCGACTATCAGGTTTGCTCCCTGGCAGCCAGTTTATGAAACTGGCATGCGATAGGATTAAAAATAATACGGGGCACGGCCCCGATCGCCGGCAGCTTCCTCGGACTGCCGGTCCAGTTTCCTCTGGGAGGATGGGTCCTACCATTTCCCCC
>NW_017021548.1:0-209 GCF_001483705.2 Eufriesea mexicana | reverse complement strand
TGGAAAATTCAATTTCATTGACTGCTTCGACTAATATCGTGGTGAGCTAACTTCCTTGCATAGATAAGGAGGAAATATCCTTTTGGATTGCTATAGCCCTGCACTGCTGTAGAATCTGCCAGGTGAGTTCAATTTTATAGACATTCTTGACTAATAACATGGTGAGCTATCTCTCTTTCATAAATAAGTAGGAAAGGTCCTTTTGGCCT
>NW_017021547.1:0-209 GCF_001483705.2 Eufriesea mexicana | reverse complement strand
CCCAGAGCCAAGTTGGACATGCAAGAGCGCAGGGAGCGCAGAAATCGTCGGTATAGCAGTGGACAGCACAAAAGTCATAGCTACCCTATCCAAACCTGACCAAGGGTAGCGTAACCAAACGCATCATAACATAACCTTACTTGCTTAGACCAGTATTGCTGGCATCCCCAGGGCCTAGCAGAATATACTGGATCACAGTAGAGCGCACA
>NW_017021546.1:0-209 GCF_001483705.2 Eufriesea mexicana | reverse complement strand
AGCTAGTTCTTCGTTTGCGCGAGTTTGAAATAATTGAAATGCAAAAGGATATCGAGAGATCATGACCTGGTTCTCGTAGAAGATAATTGTTTCGATAAATGTCACGATGTCTTTGAAGACATTTTTAACGATACTTTTAATTCTCTAAGTCACGGGCACAGATTTTTAAGCCGGTTATCGATAATTATCTGACTGATGACTAATCGACT
>NW_017021545.1:0-209 GCF_001483705.2 Eufriesea mexicana | reverse complement strand
GGATTCTATAGCATTGCAATGGCTATAGAAGACCAATAGAATTCTTCCTCCTTACGTATAAAATGGAGATAGCTCACCACGATATTAGACGAAAATAAGAATAAAATTGAATTTTCCAGGCAGATTCTATAGCATTGCATTGGCTTTAGCACGCCAATAGAATCTTCCCTCCTAATTTATGAAAGAAAGATACCTCACCACGATATTAG
>NW_017021544.1:0-209 GCF_001483705.2 Eufriesea mexicana | reverse complement strand
ATTTTGTTGCAAAAATAAGTAGGAAATACTCTATTGGCATGCTATAGCCATCGCAATGCTATAAAATCTGAATGGAATATTCGATTTTTTTGACATTTTCGACTAATATCGTTGTGGGCTAATTTTGTTGCATAAATAAGGAGGGTAGATTCTTTTGGCATCCCATAGACATTGCAATGCTATAGAATTTGACTGGAAAATACAATTTT
>NW_017021543.1:0-209 GCF_001483705.2 Eufriesea mexicana | reverse complement strand
ACATTTTCGACTAATATCGTAATGAGCTATCTTTCTTGCATAAACAAGGAAGAAATATCCTATAGGCGTGCTATAGCCATTGCAATGCTCTAGAATCTGGCGCAAAAACTCAGTTTTACTGACACCTTCGACTAATATCCTGGTGTCCTATCTTTCTTGCATATACAAGGAGGAAAGATTCTACTGGCGTACTATAAATATTGCAATCC
>NW_017021542.1:0-209 GCF_001483705.2 Eufriesea mexicana | reverse complement strand
GCATGTTATAGCCATTGCAATGCTATAGAATCTGACTGGAACATACAATTTTATTGACATTTTGACTAATATCGTGGTGAGGTAGTTTCGTTGCATAAATAAGGAGGAAATATACTTTTGGCATGCTATAGCCATTGCAATGCTAAAGAATCTGACTGGAAAATTCATTTTTATTGACATTCTCGACTAATATCGTGGTGAGCTAATTT
>NW_017021541.1:0-209 GCF_001483705.2 Eufriesea mexicana | reverse complement strand
CGAAACTGCCAGGCACATTCCATATCATTGCAATGGTTATAGCACTCCAGAAGGATCTTTCTTCCTTACTTAGGGAAGGAAGTTAGCTCACCGCGATATTAGCAGGAAATGACTATAAGATTGAATTTTCCAGCAAGATTCTATTCCATTGCAATGCCTATAGCATGCCAACAGTGTCTTTCCACCTGATTTATGGATGAAAGTTAGCA
>NW_017021540.1:0-209 GCF_001483705.2 Eufriesea mexicana | reverse complement strand
AAGCCTAATTCAATCCAACATAACCTAATCTAACGTAGCACATATTAACCTAACGTGCTGAGATCACTATTGCTGGCTTCTCCAAAGCCAAGCAGAATATATTAGAGCATAGTAGACAGCAGGATCCCACCGAATAGCAATGTAATGAGCAAGAGTCAGATCTATCCTGCACTAACCTCACCAAACGTAACATAACCAGGCTTAACATA
>NW_017021539.1:0-209 GCF_001483705.2 Eufriesea mexicana | reverse complement strand
GTTAAGCGATCTACTCACCAGGCTATAACAGGTTATAGGTTTTGAATAGACCTATTCTCTGGCGAGTAGATGACTGTACTTGCCATTGGATTGAAGGTGCTAGGCGGCCTATTCACCAAGCTACAGCAGATTATAGATTTTGAATGGATCTATTCTCTGGCAAGTAGATGGCTGCACTTGCCATTGGAATGAAGGCGTTAGTTGATCTG
>NW_017021538.1:0-209 GCF_001483705.2 Eufriesea mexicana | reverse complement strand
TATTAATCAAACTATTGTAAGTTATAGATTTTGAATAGACCTATTCTATGGTAAGTAGATGACAATACCTACCATTGAATTGAGAACGTTTGATGGTGTATTCGTCAAATTGTAGCAGGTTATAGATTTTGAACTGACTTATTCTATGGTAAGTAGATGGCTACACCTACCATTGGATTGAGAACGTTAGATGATCTATTCATCGAGTT
>NW_017021537.1:0-209 GCF_001483705.2 Eufriesea mexicana | reverse complement strand
AATTCTATTGGCATTTTCGACAAATATCGTGGTGAGAAAGATTTTCTGCATAAATAAGGAGTATAGATAGAATTGGTTTACTATAGCCATTGCGTTGCAATAGAATCTTACCGAAAATTTCTGTTTTAATCACATTTTCGTGTAATTATTGCGGTGAGCAAGTCTTTCTTGCGTAAATAGGGTGGCAAGATTCTATTGGTTTGATATAG
>NW_017021536.1:0-209 GCF_001483705.2 Eufriesea mexicana | reverse complement strand
AGTAGAGCGCAGTAATCCATCGAATAGCAGTGTACAGCGCAAAAGTCAGAGCTACCGCCTCGGGGCCTAACCAATTATAACATCCCCAAATGCCACATAACTCAGCATAACGTGCAGCGACCACTGTTGCTGGCCTCCCAAGAGCTGAACTGAGTGTAGTAGAGCAATGTAGAGAGTGGAAATCCAGCGGACATCTGTGTATATCAAAA
>NW_017021535.1:0-209 GCF_001483705.2 Eufriesea mexicana | reverse complement strand
GATTTTGAATACACCTATTCTCTGGCATGTAGATGGCTGTACTTGCCATTGGTTGAAGACGTTGGGCGACCTATTCTCCAAGCTACAACAAATTATATATTTTGAATAGCCCTTTTCCCTGGCATGAAGATGGCTCTACTTGCTACTGGATTGATGGCGTTAGGCGATCTGTGCACCAAGCTTTACAAGGTTAATGACTTTGAGTAGAC
>NW_017021534.1:0-209 GCF_001483705.2 Eufriesea mexicana | reverse complement strand
ATAAAGTATATTTAATATATATTAATATGCATCATATTTAAAATATTTTACTTTTCCAAAATAATTAAAATCAAAATTCATAAAAAATGTTAAAAATATTAAAAAACTAAATAAAGATATCTCTAGCTAAATATTAAAATAAGATAACATTTGTTTAATTTTTGTTTAATTTTAATTTATTTAATGTTTCTTTAATTTTTTACCAATTA
>NW_017021533.1:0-209 GCF_001483705.2 Eufriesea mexicana | reverse complement strand
CTATGCACGCCAGGATGAGCTATGTTAAGATTGCACATTTTATGCTTGGTTTGGTTGGGCTAGTGTGTCTGACTTTTGTGCTTTACTCTGCCATTCAGCGGACTTCTACGCTTCACTCTGATCTCATACGCTCTGCTCGGCTCTGAGCATGCCTGCAGTAGCTGTCGCGGCACGTTAAGCTGTGTTATGTTACGGTTGGTTATGTCACG
>NW_017021532.1:0-209 GCF_001483705.2 Eufriesea mexicana | reverse complement strand
CCCAAGGTCGCATAACTCACCCGAACGTAACCTAGCTCAAATTAACGGGCCACGACCACGATTCCAGGCATCCCAAGAGCAAAGCAGAAATGATTAGAGGTGGTTAAAGCGCAGAGAACCACCGTATAACAGTGTAAAGCGCGAAAGTCGAAGCTATCACAACCAAACTTAGCCCAACCCAACCTAAGCAAACGTAACATAACACAGCG
>NW_017021531.1:0-209 GCF_001483705.2 Eufriesea mexicana | reverse complement strand
TTGATTCCTGCGCTCTACTAAGCTCTAATATTGTTTGCTTGGCCTCACGGAGTACATCAATAGCGGTCGCATAACGTTAGGTTGAGTTAAGTTACGTTCGCTTAGTTTATGTTTGCATGGGTAAGGCATGGACAGCATTGATTTCCCTGCTATGCGCTGCGATTCTACGGATTCCTGCGCCCTACTCCACTATTGTATGCTCCACATGG
>NW_017021530.1:0-209 GCF_001483705.2 Eufriesea mexicana | reverse complement strand
GGAGCATTTCTGTGCCCTACATTGCTACACTATGCTCTACTCGTCTCTGGGGAGACCAGCAATTGCGGTCGTGACTCGATAGTTTGAGTTAGGTTACGTGCACCTAAGTAAGTGTAGGTTAGTTTTGGTCGGGGTGGCTCTGACTTTCGTGCCCTACGCTGGTATTCCACAGATTTCTGCGCTCTGCTCTGCCCTAATATGTCCTGCTT
>NW_017021529.1:0-209 GCF_001483705.2 Eufriesea mexicana | reverse complement strand
TAAATATTTTTATCTAAATATACTAATGTGTTGATTATTAAAAAACGTAGAAGATATTGGTGTTCATTTCTATCCACACATATAATAATCTTCCTCGCGCTTTTTAATATTTTTCAAAAATATATCCCAATTATTATAATTTATTATTATAAAAAAATTGGAATATTCTTGTCGCAAATATATACGTACCGAATCCTTTCAGCAGAAGG
>NW_017021528.1:0-209 GCF_001483705.2 Eufriesea mexicana | reverse complement strand
GCAATCGGGTACCGTTTCGCGGAGCCAGGTGAAATAAAACGAAACCAGCCTGTTTTCTCCATATCCATAGAAACAAACAGACAGAAAGCATTCGTTTTTCAACGACGATGCTTCTTCCGCGAGACTCCCATTCTTTCACGCGGAAAGAAAAAATTGAATGGAAAGATAGAACAGGAGAGCCGACAGGAGAGCGTGGCCGGGTCTGTGTA
>NW_017021527.1:0-209 GCF_001483705.2 Eufriesea mexicana | reverse complement strand
CCTGCGGGATATTTTCCTGCTGCGTGGAAGAAGGCGTGCGCGATTGTGTTGCCGAAGTCTCCCGAGAAACCGCGATCGGACCCCGCCGTCTTATAGGCCGATAAGTTTGCTGTCCGTGCTGGGTAAAACGCTGGAACGAATGATGATAGCGAGACTGAAACGATGCGTGGGTGACAGATCGAATGAGGCTCAGCACGGATTTCGAGCGG
>NW_017021526.1:0-209 GCF_001483705.2 Eufriesea mexicana | reverse complement strand
CGTACATACATACATACATCCATTCATTCATTCATCCATCCATCCATACATCCATAAATATATTCATCCGTATCATCCATACATTCGTTAATCCATACATACATGCACCCATCCGCCCATCCATCCATACATCCACCCATCCATACATCCACCGATCCATACATCCATACAACAGTACATCCATCCTCCCATCCATACATCCACACACA
>NW_017021525.1:0-209 GCF_001483705.2 Eufriesea mexicana | reverse complement strand
ATGTTTGGATGCATGAATGTATGGATGAAGGAATGGATGGATGTATGGGTGGGTGGATGTAAGGATGTATGGATGTATGGGAGTATGCGTGTATGGATGTGTGTATGTATGAGTGTATGGTTGTACGGAAGTACGGATGTATGCAAGAATGGATGTATGGATGTATGGATGTATGGATGTATGGATGTATGGATGTATGGATGTACGGA
>NW_017021524.1:0-209 GCF_001483705.2 Eufriesea mexicana | reverse complement strand
CCATCCATCCATACATGCATCCATACGTACATACATACATCCATACATACACCCATACATACGCCCATACATACATCCATCCATACATCCACACATACATCCATACAAAAATCCATAAATACATCCATAGATATATCCATACATAAATCCGTACATACATCCTTACACACATGCATACTAGCATCCATTCATCTGTACATCAATACAAC
>NW_017021523.1:0-209 GCF_001483705.2 Eufriesea mexicana | reverse complement strand
ATGGATGTACGCATGGATGTATGTATGGGTGTATGTACGGATGCATGAATGGATGTAAGTATGCTCGTTTTTATAGATGTATGTATTGACGTGTGCATGGATGAATGGATGGATGGGTGTATCGATGGATGGAGGCTCGGATTGACGGATTTTTGGATATATGGATGTGTGGATGTATGGATGTATGTATGCATGGATGTATGTATGGA
>NW_017021522.1:0-209 GCF_001483705.2 Eufriesea mexicana | reverse complement strand
GGTCAAATCAGCCAAGTAAGGTCAGGTCAGGTCAGGCGAGGTAAGGTCAGTTCAGTTCAGGTCGGGTCTGGACAGTTCAGTTCAGGTCACGGCAGATCAGATCAGGTCAGGTCAGGTCTGGTTAGGTCAGTTCTGGTCTGGTCATCTCAGGTCAGGTCAGGTCAGGTCAGGTCCGGTAAGGTCAGGCCAGGACAGATCATGTCTGGTCA
>NW_017021521.1:0-209 GCF_001483705.2 Eufriesea mexicana | reverse complement strand
ATATAGATTTTGAATATACCTATTCTCTGGCATGTAGATGGGTGTACTTGCCATTGGATTGAATGCGTTAGACGATCTAATCACCAAGCCATTACAGCCTATAGATTTTGAATATACTTATCCTCTGGCAAGTAGATGGCTGTACATGCCATTGGATTGAAGGGGTTAGGCGATCTATTCACCATGATATAACAGGATATAGATTTTGA
>NW_017021520.1:0-209 GCF_001483705.2 Eufriesea mexicana | reverse complement strand
TACGACTGATATGGCGGTGAGCTAACTTGCTTCCATATATCACGAGGAGACAACCTGTTGGCATGATATAGGCGTTGCAATGCTATAGAACCTTGCCGGAAAATTCAATTTTATTGACATTTTCGACTAATATCGTGGTGAGCTAGCATCACTGCATAAGTATGGAGGAAAGACCCTTTTGGCGTGCTATAACCATTGCAATGATATGG
>NW_017021519.1:0-209 GCF_001483705.2 Eufriesea mexicana | reverse complement strand
TGCATAATTAAGTAGGGTAGATTCTACTGGCGTGCTACAGCCGTCGCAATGCAATAGAATCTGACTGGAGAGTTCAATTTTATTGGCATATTCGACTGATATCGCGGTGAGTTAACTTTCTTGCATAAATAAGGAGGAAAGATTGCATTGGCGTGCTATAGCCGTCGCAATGCTATAGAATCTGGCTGGAAATGTCATTTTTGTTGACA
>NW_017021518.1:0-209 GCF_001483705.2 Eufriesea mexicana | reverse complement strand
TTATAATCCGCCTTTCGGTGGTTTCTGCGCTCTACTCCGTTCCCATATCCTCCGCTCTGCTCTGGGGTGGGCAGAGATAACGGCCGCGGCTCATTAGCTTGAATTGGGTCACGTTTATCTATGTTGCGTTCGCTTGGACCAGATTCGGTTAGCCATCACATTTCTGCTATACCCTGCGACAAATCTATGTCGGGGCTCTCCTCCGCTAC
>NW_017021517.1:0-209 GCF_001483705.2 Eufriesea mexicana | reverse complement strand
AGATTCTACAGCATTACAATGTCTATAGCATGCCAAAAGTATCTTTCCTCCTGATATATGGGCAAAAGTTAGCTCACCACCATATTAGTCGAAAAAGTCGATATAATTGATTTTTTTAACCAGATTCTTTGGCATTGCAATGGCTCTAGCGCGCCAAAAGGATCTTTCCTCCATACTTACGCCAGGAATCTAGCTCACCAAGATATTAT
>NW_017021516.1:0-209 GCF_001483705.2 Eufriesea mexicana | reverse complement strand
TCCATCCATCCATCCATACGTACATACATACATCAATACATCCATCCATCCAGACATCCATACATCCATACATCCATTCATCCATACATGTATATATCCATACATTCTTACATCCATACTTTCATACATACATACATCCATACATACATCCATCCATTCATCCATACATCTATCAATCCATACACCCATACATTCATACATCCATACAT
>NW_017021515.1:0-209 GCF_001483705.2 Eufriesea mexicana | reverse complement strand
GGAGCATATAGACCTTCATTTTATAGGACGAAAGTCATTTCTATCCAGACCTAACCCAAGCTAGCGTAGCATAACATAACGTAGCATGCCCCAACGCAAAGTGCCGTGACCACTATCGCTGGCCTTCCCAGAGTCGAGCAGAGCTCCTAGAGGACAGTAGAGCGCATAAATCCATGGGATCGCAGCGTACAGCACAAAAGTTGAGGCTA
>NW_017021514.1:0-209 GCF_001483705.2 Eufriesea mexicana | reverse complement strand
AGCTCACGACGATATCAGTCGGAAATGTCGATAAAATTACATTTTCCAGCCAGATTCTGTAGCGTCGCAATGGCTACAGCTGGCCAGTAGAATCCATCCTCCTTTTTTTTGCAGGGATGTCAGCTCACCACGATATTAGTCGGAATTGTCAATAAAACTGAATTTTCCATCCAGATACTATAGAACTGCAATGGCCATAGCTAGCCAAT
>NW_017021513.1:0-209 GCF_001483705.2 Eufriesea mexicana | reverse complement strand
GCCATTGTATTGAAGGCTTTAGGCGATCTATTCACCATGCTATAACAGGTTATAGATTTTGAACAGAACTGTTCTCTGGCAAGCAGATGGCTGTGCTTGCCATTGGTTGCATGCGTTAGGCGACCTATTCACAAAGCTACAACAGATTATATACCTTGAATTGGCCTATTCTCTGGCAAGTAGGTGGATATACTTGCCATTGGATTCAA
>NW_017021512.1:0-209 GCF_001483705.2 Eufriesea mexicana | reverse complement strand
CTAGTTCATTCTGCTTGACTTTTGAGAGGAGAGCAGTATTGGTCTCTGCACGGTTGTGTGAGGAATGTCGCGTCTGGCAATGATACGTTTGTTTAAGTTAGGATAGGGTAGCTTATGCTGTTGTGATATACACTGCTATCCTGCGGGCTTTTCTGCTCTGCTGTGCTCTAGGGTATTCCGCTTGGCTATGGGGATGCCAGCAGTATTGG
>NW_017021511.1:0-209 GCF_001483705.2 Eufriesea mexicana | reverse complement strand
GCTGTTGCTGGCCATCCCAGAGACATGCAGATTCCAGTAGAGCAATGCAGTGCAGAGATATCGTCCGAACAGTAGTGTATAGCATAAGAGTCAAAGCTAACCTATCCAAAGCTATCCTATCATAGCCAAACATAGCGTAACCCAAAATAACCTAGCGTGCCGATGCCACAATTGCTAATCTACCCAGAACCAAGCAGCACATACTACAG
>NW_017021510.1:0-209 GCF_001483705.2 Eufriesea mexicana | reverse complement strand
AAGTTAGCTCTCCACGATATTAGTCGAAAATGTCAACAAAATTGAATTTTCCGGCCAGAATCATCAGCATTGCTATGGCTATAGCACGCCAAATTGATCTTTCCTCCATACTTATGCCAGGAAGATATCTCACCACGAAATTCGTTGAAAATGTCAATAAAATTGACCTTTCCAGCACGATTCTGCTGCATTGCAATGCCTATAGCTTG
>NW_017021509.1:0-209 GCF_001483705.2 Eufriesea mexicana | reverse complement strand
ACGAAAGTCTAATATCTACCAACCGAACCCGACCAAACCGAACCAAACAAAACGTGGCATAACGCAAAATAAGCTGTCGCGATCACTGCTGCTCGCGACACCAGAGTCAAGCAGAACATATTAGATCAGAGTATGGCGCAGTAATTCACCGAACAGCAGTGTACAGCGCAAAGGACCATGCTACTCTCACCGAGCCAAACGAATTTTGA
>NW_017021508.1:0-209 GCF_001483705.2 Eufriesea mexicana | reverse complement strand
AGAAGGATGATTCCTCCTTACTTAGGGAAGGAAGTTAGCTGACCACAATATTAGTAGAAAATGTCAATAAAATTGAATTTTCCGTGCAGATTCTATAGCATTGCAATGGTTATAGCTTGCTAATAAAATCTTTCCCCCTTGTTAAAGCAAGAAAGGTAGCTCACCGCGAAATTAGTCGAAAATGTCAATAAAATTGAATTTTCCATCCA
>NW_017021507.1:0-209 GCF_001483705.2 Eufriesea mexicana | reverse complement strand
ACTTTTCTGCTATAACCTGCGATGCTATGGACTTCGGAGGTCTCGTATCCTCTAGTGTGTTCTGCATGGTGATGAAGAGGCCAGGAATAGTGAAACCAGCTCCTTAGGCTTAGTTATCTCACGTTTGGTTAGGTTAGGTTAGGGATGGTTATGTTATGATTTCTATGACTTTTCTGCTATACGCTGCTGTTTGTTGGCTTTCTGCGCCC
>NW_017021506.1:0-209 GCF_001483705.2 Eufriesea mexicana | reverse complement strand
ACTTTTCTGCTATAACCTGCGATGCTATGGACTTCGGAGGTCTCGTATCCTCTAGTGTGTTCTATATGGTGATGAAGAGGCCAGGAATAGTGAAACCAGCTCCATAGGCTTAGTTAGCTCACGTTTGGTTAGGTTAGGTTAGGGAAGGTTATGTTATGATTTCTATGACTTTTCTGCTATACGCTGCTGTTTGTTGGCTTTCTGCGCCC
>NW_017021505.1:0-209 GCF_001483705.2 Eufriesea mexicana | reverse complement strand
ATTTTGAATAGACTTATTCCCTGGCAAGTACATGGCTGTTCTTGCCATTGGATTGAAGGCGTTTGGCGATCTATTCTCCAAGCTACAACAGATTATAGACTTTGAATATACCTATTCCATGGCAAGGAGATGGCTGTACTTGTCATTGGATTGAAGGCGTTTGGCGATCTATTCACAAAGCTATAACAGATTATAGATTTTGAATAGAC
>NW_017021504.1:0-209 GCF_001483705.2 Eufriesea mexicana | reverse complement strand
TGTTATTTTTATTACGATTATTTAAATTACGTCCAGTATTGTCCGAAACACTAGCACTTAGACATTTCTATTATCATTATTAATACGAATCTCCATTTATACCTGCTATCATTTACACCAATATTCACCAATAGTTATTTATCTTGACGTTTCCACGCGTCAAGACTTTATCACCCCTTAGTACTATAGCAATGTTTAATATTATATTA
>NW_017021503.1:0-209 GCF_001483705.2 Eufriesea mexicana | reverse complement strand
AACATGTTATAGCTTGGTGAATAGATCGCCTATCGCATCCAATCGAATGGCAAGTGCAGCCATGTCCTTGCCAGAGAATAGGTCTATTCAATTTCTATAATCTGTTATAGGTTGGTGAATAGATCGCCTATCGCCTTGAACCCAACGGCAAGAACAGCCTTCTACTTGCCATAGAATAGGTCTATTCAAAACATATAATCTCATGTAGC
>NW_017021502.1:0-209 GCF_001483705.2 Eufriesea mexicana | reverse complement strand
GCTCTAACATTTTCTGCTTGGATCTGGGGAAGCCAGCGATAGTGGTCTAGGCCATATAGGTTGCGTTATATTACGCTTGGTTACGTCCCGTTTGGATAGGTTGGGGTAGAATTGCTCTGACTTATGTGCTATACACTGCGGTGCACTGGTTTTTTGCTCTCTACATTAGTCTAATATTCTCTGCTCGGTTGTGCGAAGGACTGCAATAG
>NW_017021501.1:0-209 GCF_001483705.2 Eufriesea mexicana | reverse complement strand
TACATTCGTACATCAATACATCCATACATCCACACATCCATACATCCACATATCCGCCCAACCGTACAACCATCCACCCATACTTACATCCATGCGTACACCCACACATACATACATAAACTCATACACACATCCATACATACATACATCCATACATCCACACATACATCTATACACACATCCATACATACATCCATAGACATATCCAT
>NW_017021500.1:0-209 GCF_001483705.2 Eufriesea mexicana | reverse complement strand
TCTGCATAAAAAAGGAGGAAACATCCTATTGGTTTGCTATAGCCATTGCCTTGCAACAGAATCAGTCAGAAAAGTTCAATTCTATTGACATTTTCTACTAATTTCGTGGCGAGCTTGCTTTTCCGCGTAAATAAGGGGGAAAGATACTATTGGGTTGCTATAGCCATTGCAATGCAATAGAATCTGAATGAAAAGTTCAATTCCATTAA
>NW_017021499.1:0-209 GCF_001483705.2 Eufriesea mexicana | reverse complement strand
TGCATTCTGTTTTACTCCGGGGATGCCAGGGGCAGCGATCACGGCACGTCATGTTGGGTTATGTTGCGTTCGATAAGGTTATATTAGGTCAGGTTAGGTCAGGATATCCACGGCTTCTGTCCTATTCCATGGAATGCGGTGGATCACTGCGCTTTACAGTGTTCTAGTCCATTCTGCTGGTCTCTGTGGCGACCAGCAATAGTGGTCTG
>NW_017021498.1:0-209 GCF_001483705.2 Eufriesea mexicana | reverse complement strand
TGGTTACGTTAGGTTTGGTCAAGTTATGACATGATAACTTTGACTTTTGCGCTATACACTGCTGTAAGGTTTATTTCTGTGCTCTTCTGTGTTCTAATATGTTCCGCTCCAATATTTTCTTCGTGGCTTTGGGGGAGGGGGGCAAAAATAGTGGTCCCGGCGTGTTAGGTTGAGTTATGTTAAGCTTCGTTGTGGTAGGTTAGGAAGGC
>NW_017021497.1:0-209 GCF_001483705.2 Eufriesea mexicana | reverse complement strand
TTATAGCTTAGTGAATACGTCGACCAACGCCTTGAATCCAATGGCAAGTACAGACTTCTACTTTCCAGATAATACGTCTATTCAACGTCTATAACCTCATGTAGCTTGGAGAATACGTCGCCCAACGCCTTCAATCCAATGGCAAAAACAGCCATCTACTTGCCAAAGAATATGTCCATTCAAAATCTGTAATCTGTTATAGCTTGGTG
>NW_017021496.1:0-209 GCF_001483705.2 Eufriesea mexicana | reverse complement strand
TCACTTTAGGCAATGCTTGATTGTGTTTGGTTTGGATAAGTTTTGTTAGGTTAGGTTAGGATTTCTGCGCCTTCTGTGCTGCACATTGCTCTTCTATTGACTTCCGGGCTCTACTGCGCTATAGTATGCTCTACTTGGCTCTGAGGAGAACAGCAGTTGTGTCCTCGGCACGTTAGGTTGTGTTCGGTTACGTTCGTGTATGTTACGTT
>NW_017021495.1:0-209 GCF_001483705.2 Eufriesea mexicana | reverse complement strand
TTGGAGAATTTCTGCACACCACTGTGCTCTAAAGTGTTCCGTTTGGTTCGGGGTAGCCAGCAATATAGGTTTTGTCTCGTTGGGTTTTTATATTCCACGTTCGGTTATGTTAGGTTAGGTCGGGTTCGGATATGATTCGTTGCCACTTGGTCGCCTTCTGAGCTTCACTGGGCTCTACTATACTCTGCTCGAATCTGGGAAGGTCAGCA
>NW_017021494.1:0-209 GCF_001483705.2 Eufriesea mexicana | reverse complement strand
ATGGCGGTTTACAGTACAAACGTCAGACATACCCTGACATATCCTGTCCTTACGTAACCTAACCGAGAGTAGTATAACTAAACATGACGTGACGAGAAAAATATTTCTGGCCTACGCAGAGGCGAGCGGAGCATATGGGAGCACATCAGGGCGCAGAAATCCAACGAATAGCAGTGTATAGCACAGAAGTCTATGTAGCCTATCCTACC
>NW_017021493.1:0-209 GCF_001483705.2 Eufriesea mexicana | reverse complement strand
AGAAGATTATACTACAGCACAGGAGAGCGCAGAAAGCTGCTTCACTTTAGTGAAAAGCACAACGGACAAAGATATCCTAACCTAACCGAGCATAACCTTACACAAGCAAACGTAGCCTAACTTAAACTAACCTGCAGAGACCAATCTTGCTGGCCTCCCCTTATCCAAGCGGTATGTACTAGATCACAGTAGCGTGCAGAAATTCGCAG
>NW_017021492.1:0-209 GCF_001483705.2 Eufriesea mexicana | reverse complement strand
TCTGCTTGCTAGAAAATAGGTCCATTCAAAATCTATAACCAGTTATAGCTTGTTGAATTGATCGCCTAACGATTTCAATCCAAAGTCAGGTACAGCCGTCTACTTGCCAGAGGATAGGCCTATTCAAAATCTATAATCTGTTGTACCTTGGTGAATAGGTCGCCTAACGCCTTCAATCCAATGGCACGTACAGCCATCTACTTGCCAGA
>NW_017021491.1:0-209 GCF_001483705.2 Eufriesea mexicana | reverse complement strand
TTGGACGGGGAAGCACTGACTTTGTGCTGTACACTGCTAATCGGAGGTACTCTGTGCTCTTCTGTGCTCTAGCAGGCTCTGCTTGCACCTCGGGATACCAGCAATAGTGGTCACGTTGGGTAGTGTTAGGCTACGTTTGGTTAGTTTGTGCTGGGGTATGTTTGGTTAGGGTAGCTTTGACTTGCATGTTATACACAGTCATTCGGTGT
>NW_017021490.1:0-209 GCF_001483705.2 Eufriesea mexicana | reverse complement strand
ACGTTACGGTGAGTCAGCTTACGTTCGGTTCGGTTGGGTTGGGATACATTTGGTAAGGAGAGCATTAATTTTTGTGCTGTACACAGTTATTCCGTGGACTTCTGCAGCCTGCTGCGCTGTAGTAACTCCTGCTTGGCCCTGGGGATGGCAGCAATGGCGGTCTTGGCACGTTATGTTGAGTTAGGCTATGTTTGGCTATGGTTTGTTCG
>NW_017021489.1:0-209 GCF_001483705.2 Eufriesea mexicana | reverse complement strand
TCTAGAATAGTAATTGAACATAAATCGTCAATGAACAAATCAAGCCAACTGCTGCAATGCTATATTGGTGGACGTAATAGGTTTCGCACCGTCAATTGGACATATCTCATGCCAGTACCGTTGTAAATATTAATTATGCTAGAATATCCTCGCTATTTACATCCTTATTGAACAATGTAGTCCAACGGCTGCATTACATTGATGACGGC
>NW_017021488.1:0-209 GCF_001483705.2 Eufriesea mexicana | reverse complement strand
GGATGGATGTATAGATGGATGGATTTTTGGATGTATGGATGTATGGATGTATGGTTGTATGTACGTATGGATTTACGAATGTATGGATGTGCGGATGGATGGATGTACGGATGTATATATGTATGGATGTGTATATGCATGTATGTATGGATGGATTGGTGAATGAATGGATATATGTATGGATGTATGGAAGGATGGATGTATGGAAG
>NW_017021487.1:0-209 GCF_001483705.2 Eufriesea mexicana | reverse complement strand
TGAAGGCGTTATGCGACCTATTCACCAAGCTATAACGGACTATAGATTTTGAATAGACCTATTCTCTGGCATGTAGATGGCCGTTCTTGACATTGGATCGAATGCGTTAGGCGATCTATTCACCAAGCTATATCAGGTTACAGATTTCGAATAGTCCTATTCTCTGGCAAGTAGATGGCTGTACTTGCCATTCGATTGAAGGCGTTAGG
>NW_017021486.1:0-209 GCF_001483705.2 Eufriesea mexicana | reverse complement strand
CGAACCTAACCTAACATATGCAAGACATGCGTAACATAACTCAACCTAGAGTACCGAGACCACTTTTGCAGGCCTCCCCAGTGCCCAGAAACTCATACTAGAGCACAGTAGAGCGCAGAAGTAAAACGAATAGAAGTGGATAGCACAAATGTCAAAGCCATCATAGCTAAACCTAAACCAACCTAGCCTAACGAAACGTAACATTGCCC
>NW_017021485.1:0-209 GCF_001483705.2 Eufriesea mexicana | reverse complement strand
TGGCCTCTCCCGAGTCGAGTATGGTATAGTAGAGCAACGAAGAGCGCAGAAGTCCACCGAATAATAATGTATAGCACAAAAGTCAAAGACATCCTACCTTAACCTAACGAAGCTTAACATAACCAAACGTAACCTAACTCCAACTGACGCGGCGCTCTCACAATTTCGGGCCTCCCCAGAGCAAAGCAGGGAATATTAGATTGCAGTAG
>NW_017021484.1:0-209 GCF_001483705.2 Eufriesea mexicana | reverse complement strand
TAACCTCACCTAACATAACGTAACCTAACCTAACCTAACATTGCAAAGCCCATCCTAACCTAAGCTACCCAAACTTTACCTAACATAGCATAAACAAAAATGAACTAACGTAACCTTACCTAACGTCACGTAACCAAACCTAATCCAACCCAATCTAACACTACCTAAAATAACCTAGGCTAACGAAACCTAACCCGACCTGACCAGGC
>NW_017021483.1:0-209 GCF_001483705.2 Eufriesea mexicana | reverse complement strand
GGCATATGTGACTGTTGTGCTGTAATCTGCCATTTGGTGGCTCTCTCCGCTCTACTGTGTTCTGCTATATTCTACTTGGCTCTGGCGATTCCTGCAGTAGTGGTCTTGGCACGTTCGTTTAGGATGGGATACGTTTGCTTGTACTGCGCTTGGATAGTTTAAGAAAGCATAGCCTCGACTTTTGTGCTGTACACTACTATTCGGTGGAT
>NW_017021482.1:0-209 GCF_001483705.2 Eufriesea mexicana | reverse complement strand
TGTGTACACCACGAAAGTCAAATCTATTCACACCTTACCCAAACTAACGTAGCACAACCAAATGTAGCCTAACTCAATCTAACGCGCAGTGGCCACTATTGCTTGCCTCCTCAGAGCCAAGCAGAGCACATTAGAGCAATTTAGATCGCACAAACCCAACGAAAAGGGGTGCATAACACAAATGTCAAATTTACCCGGTCCTGATATAG
>NW_017021481.1:0-209 GCF_001483705.2 Eufriesea mexicana | reverse complement strand
TAGTAGAGCAACATAGAGTATAGAAATCAACCTAATTGCGGTGGCAGCGCAAAAGCCAAGGCAATTCGCTAATAACCTAGCCAGCCGTAACATTCCCAAACGTAGCATAACAACATCTATGGTGACACGACCTCTATTGCTGGCAGACGCAGTGTCGAGCAGTGTATAGCAGAGCACAGTAGAACGCAATAGACCACTAGATGGCAATC
>NW_017021480.1:0-209 GCF_001483705.2 Eufriesea mexicana | reverse complement strand
GCCTTTGCTGATGTCAGCAATAGTGGTCTGGTCATGGCAGTTTGTGATAGGTTACGTTTGATTGTGTTACGTTTGCCTTGGTTGGGACAGTATACATTGTCTTTTGTTCAATACGCGGCTGTTCGGTGGGTATCTGCTACCTCATTTACTAAAATATGCTCTGCTTGGCTCTGGGTTGGCCAGTGATAGTGGTCTCGGCACGTTAGGTT
>NW_017021479.1:0-209 GCF_001483705.2 Eufriesea mexicana | reverse complement strand
TACATACATCCATACGTACTAACATACGTCCACCCATACGCACAACCGTACATTCGCCCTTCCGTACACGCATCCATACATCCATGCATCAATCCACCCATCCATAAATCCAACTAACCATACATCCATCCATCCATATATCCATTCATATATACATACATACATCCATACAACCGTAGATCCGTCCATCCATACCTCCATCCATCCAT
>NW_017021478.1:0-209 GCF_001483705.2 Eufriesea mexicana | reverse complement strand
TAAATGTCAATAAAATTGAGTGTTTCAGCCACATTCTATAGCATTGCAATGGCTACAGCACGCAAATAGGATCCTTCCTCCTTTCTTATGCAAGAAAGTTAGCTCACCACGATATTAGTCGGAAATTTCAACAAAATTGAACTTTCCAGCCAGATTCTATAGCATTGCGATGGCTATGGCAAGTGAATTGAATCTTTCCTACCTACTTA
>NW_017021477.1:0-209 GCF_001483705.2 Eufriesea mexicana | reverse complement strand
CGTAACGAGCAGTGGTCACCATTTCTGACACTCACAGAGCCAAGCGGAAGGCATTGGAGCGCTATGTGACGCTGAAGCCCACATAAGAGCAGACTATAGCCCAAAAGGCATAGCTGTCATCTCCTAACCTAGAGAATCGTAACATTACTGAACGTATCCTAAGCTACCCTGCCGTGCCGCGGCCACTATTACTGGCCTACCCAGAACCA
>NW_017021476.1:0-209 GCF_001483705.2 Eufriesea mexicana | reverse complement strand
CGCCTTCAATCCAATGGCAAGTACAGCCATCTACTTGCAAGAGAATAGGTCTATGCAAAATCTTTCACCGGTTATTGCTTGGTACATAGATCGCCTAACGCCCTCAATACAATGGCAAGTACAGCCATCTACTTGCCATAGATTAAGTATATTCAAAATCTGTAATCTGTTACAGCTTGGTTAATAGGCCGCCTATCGTCTGCAAACAA
>NW_017021475.1:0-209 GCF_001483705.2 Eufriesea mexicana | reverse complement strand
ACAAGGCAGCAATACACCGAATAGCATTGTACTGCACAAACGTCAAATTAGCATACCCTAACCAAGAAAAACGTAACAGAACCAAACGTAGCTTCGCACAACCTATCACGACGAGATCGCTACTGCTGGCCTACAGGGAGACAAGTAGAATGTGCCAGAGCACAGTAGAGCGCAGAAATCCACCGCAATGCAGTGGATAGCACAAAAGT
>NW_017021474.1:0-209 GCF_001483705.2 Eufriesea mexicana | reverse complement strand
GATCTATTCACCAAGCTATAACAGGTTATAGATTTCGAATAGACCTATTCTCTGGCAAGAAGACGGCTGTACTTGCCATGGGATAGAAGGCGTTAAGCGATCTCTTCACCACGCTATAACAGCTTATTGATTTTGAGTAGACCTAATCTCTGGCAAGTAGATGACTGTACTTGCCATTGGATTGATGGCGTTAGGCGATCTATTCACCA
>NW_017021473.1:0-209 GCF_001483705.2 Eufriesea mexicana | reverse complement strand
GCTACGTTATGCTAGCTTGGGTTATGTATGGATAGCTTTGGCTGACGTGGCATAGAATGTTGGTCGGTGGACTTCTGCGTTCCACTGTGCTCTGGTATATTCTGTTTGCTCTGAGGAGGTAAGTAATAATGGTCTCGGCACGCTGAATTGTGGTAGTGTACGTTTGGTTATGTAATGTTAGCACGGCTTAGGTTTGGATAGCTTTGACT
>NW_017021472.1:0-209 GCF_001483705.2 Eufriesea mexicana | reverse complement strand
TTCCGGCCAGATTCTGTAGTATTGCAATGGTTATAGCTTGCCAATATAATCTTTCCGCCTTGTATATGCAAGAAAGTCAGCTCGCCACGATATTAGTCGAAAATGTCAATAAAATTGATTTTTCCAGCCAGACTCTGCAGCGTTGCATGCCTATAGCACTCCGAACGGATCTTTCCTCCATACTTATGCCAGGAAGCTATCTCACCACG
>NW_017021471.1:0-209 GCF_001483705.2 Eufriesea mexicana | reverse complement strand
ATCACCAAACTCGTTAGAGGACAGTTCACTCTACTGGGATAGATGAAAGAAATCCGGTCCAGCTGCGAAATTTCGAAGATCCAAATCAAGAAAGTCTATTACGCAGCACGATCTGTCACACTCCCGCACTTTCGGCACTATTATTGGGTACTGAAAATGCGAATCGCGAAAAAAATCACCAAACTCGTTAGAGGACAGTTCACTCTACT
>NW_017021470.1:0-209 GCF_001483705.2 Eufriesea mexicana | reverse complement strand
AAGATATTAGTCGAAAACGTCAATCAAATTGAATTTTGCAGCCAGATTCTGTTGCATTGCAATTGCCACAGCACGCCAGTAGAATCGTTCCTGCTAATATATTCAAGAAAGCTAGGTCGCCACGATATTAGACGAAAATGTCAATGAAATTGTATTTTCCAGCAAGATTCTATAGCATTGCATTGTCTATGGCACGCCAATAGAATGTT
>NW_017021469.1:0-209 GCF_001483705.2 Eufriesea mexicana | reverse complement strand
ACTACGGCGGGAAGATGGCCGCGGCTGCGCGCGCATTAGTGCTGCTACAAATTCTAACGCGCGGAGACTCGTCAAATTTGAATGCCCAAAAGGACGCGGTCGATACGTATCCTTTTGATTTCGCCTCGTATTTTAATTTTTACTAAGAGAATATTGATATTTTTCGGATTCGTATATTTAATATAATCAAAGATACGTATAAAACACAG
>NW_017021468.1:0-209 GCF_001483705.2 Eufriesea mexicana | reverse complement strand
ACTACGGCGGGAAGATGGCCGCGGCTGCGCGCGCATTAGTGCTGCTACAAATTCTAACGCGCGAAGACTCGTCAAATTTGAATGCCCAAAACGACGCGGTCGATACGTATCCTTTTGATTTCGCCTCCTATTTTAATTTTTACTAGGAGAATATTGATATTTTTCGGATTCGTATATTTAATATAATCAAAGATACGTATAAAACACAG
>NW_017021467.1:0-209 GCF_001483705.2 Eufriesea mexicana | reverse complement strand
AATGGCAAGTACAGCCTTCTACTTGCCATAGAATAGGCCTATTCAAAGTATATAATCTGTTGTGGCTTGGTGAATAGGTCGCTTATCGCATTCAACCAATGGCAAGTACAGCCATCTACTTGTCAAAGAATATTTCTATTCAAAAGCTATAACCTGTTATAGCTTGGTGAATAGATCTCCCGACGCCTTCAATCCAATGGCAAGTACAG
>NW_017021466.1:0-209 GCF_001483705.2 Eufriesea mexicana | reverse complement strand
TTAAGTTTGGAGAGGATAGCTTGACTTTAGTGCATCAGTCCGCTATTAAGTGGATTCCTGCGCAGTGCAGTTCTCTAATATTTTCAGCTTGGCTCTGGCAAGGCCAACAATAGAGATCTCGGCGCATCATGCTGAGACAGGCTACCATCGGTTAGGCTGGGTTGGGATAAGTTTGGTTAGGATATCCACAAATTTTGTACTGTACACTG
>NW_017021465.1:0-209 GCF_001483705.2 Eufriesea mexicana | reverse complement strand
CTATTGAGAGAAGTAATTATAAAGAAGTAATATAATATTGTAGAATTAATTTCTAATACTTAATAGTAGCAATTGATTATTTTTGTTAATTAGTAATAATTATTATCACTAATCGTTAGTACTAATTGCTAGTAATCGTTAATAAAGATTAATTAATATTAGTTCATACTGTTTATATCGTTACTACCATATATTATTTACTATTACTA
>NW_017021464.1:0-209 GCF_001483705.2 Eufriesea mexicana | reverse complement strand
TTAGTATAGATTTAATCGCTATTCGGGTTACCAAACACACGATTTATATATTTTACATATTCACATATTTATATATTTGTCAGAGAAAAAAGAACGTTCTGTTGAAATATATTCGTATTTTCTAAAATTTTGTGTTAATATTGTAGAATTATTGCTAGATTAATCCTATTATGGGACAATCTGGCAAAGAAAAAACTGTGGTGGAAATT
>NW_017021463.1:0-209 GCF_001483705.2 Eufriesea mexicana | reverse complement strand
TTGTTAATAGTTCAAAGTGGTCTTGAATGGCCCATAGTGGTTCGGGATGGTCCAAAGTGGTTCAGAGTGGTCCAGAGTGTCCCGGTATGGGACACTTGGCTTCTCCAGAATAACCCAAGTTTGTCCAGATTGATCTAGAGTGATCCGGAATAGTCCAAAGTGATTGGAGATAGTCCAAAGTAATTTAGAACAGAGCAATCCAGAATGAT
>NW_017021462.1:0-209 GCF_001483705.2 Eufriesea mexicana | reverse complement strand
GGCGGCACGTTACGTCGAGATATGTTACTTTCGGTAAGATTAGGTGAGTTTGGCTTAGGCTATTGTAGCTTTGGCATTTCTGCTATACACTGTTTGTCCATGGATTTCTGCTTTCCGCTCTCCTCTAATATATTCTGCTGGGCGCTCTGCTGGCCAAAAACTGTGGTCGTGGCATGTCAGGTTGGGTTAGGTTACGTTCGGTCGCGATA
>NW_017021461.1:0-209 GCF_001483705.2 Eufriesea mexicana | reverse complement strand
CAGAAAGATCTAAGCTTCCCGAGCCTAACCCAAGCTAACAGGACCAAACCTCACCTAGCCTAAGAGAGCATAGCTTGCCGCGACATATATTGCTGGGCTCCCCATGGCCAGACGTAGCATAGTAGAGCACAGTATGTCGTAGGAAGCCACCTAAAGCAGTGTATACCGCGAAAGTCAAATCAATCAAAGCCTAACCCAAACAGGCATAA
>NW_017021460.1:0-209 GCF_001483705.2 Eufriesea mexicana | reverse complement strand
TCGCAGGAACCCTCCGAAACGCAGTGTACAGCACAAAAGTCAAAATTATGCTGTCGTGACATAGCCAAACGTAGCACACACTAACGAAACCTAGCAAAACCTGACGTACCTAGGCCAATATTGCTGTCATCCACAATGCCAGGCAAAACATATTGGAGGAGAATGGAGTGCAGAAGTTAATAGAATGGCAGTGAATAGCAGAAAGTTCA
>NW_017021459.1:0-209 GCF_001483705.2 Eufriesea mexicana | reverse complement strand
AGCAAAGCAGAATATACTGGAGCACATGAGAGCGTAGAAATTCGCGGCACTGAAGTGGAAAGCGCAAAAGACAAAGATGTCCTAACCTAACATGACATAACCTAACCTAGCCGTACGTATCCTATCTCAATCTAACGTGCTGGGAACATCATTGCTGGAATCCACAGCGCCAAGCAGGGCATATTAGAGCACAGTTGAGAGCAGAAATC
>NW_017021458.1:0-209 GCF_001483705.2 Eufriesea mexicana | reverse complement strand
TGTATGGATGTATGCATGGATGTATGTATGGTTGTATGTACTGATGTATGCATGGATGTAAATATGGAAGTTTTTACGGATGTATGTATGGATGTATGTGTGGATGTTTCTAAGGATGAAGGTATGGATGTATGGATGAGTGAATGTATGTTTGTATGTATGGATGTATGTTAGGATGTGTGTATGGATGTATAGATGCATGGATGGAT
>NW_017021457.1:0-209 GCF_001483705.2 Eufriesea mexicana | reverse complement strand
CACCGGAAAATTTTTGAATACATTGTATCTTTTCTGTCATGATTGTGATAATGTAGAGCTAATTTCTGTTACAATTGCGTTGGTGTATGAATTAGGAATTTTTTTCACACGGTGCACCGGAAAATTTTTGAATACATGTATCTTTTCTGTCATGATTGTGATAGTGTAGAGCGGATTCCTGTCACAATTGTGGTGATGTACGAATTAAG
>NW_017021456.1:0-209 GCF_001483705.2 Eufriesea mexicana | reverse complement strand
TTGGTGAATAGATCGCCTAACGCCTTCAATCCAATGACTGGTACAGCCATCTACTTGCCAGAGGATAGGTCTATTCATTATCTGAAGCATGATATGGAATTGTGAGTAGATC
Source organism: Eufriesea mexicana (assembly GCF_001483705.2). Taxonomy (NCBI): domain Eukaryota; kingdom Metazoa; phylum Arthropoda; class Insecta; order Hymenoptera; family Apidae; genus Eufriesea; species Eufriesea mexicana. Next base: position 97 of record NW_017021456.1, on the reverse strand, counting down.
GCCGAACGCCTTCAATCCAATGGCAAGTACAGCCATCTACTTGCCAGAGAGTAGCTCTATACAAAATCTATAACCCTCTACAGCGTTGTGAATAGAT
>NW_017021455.1:0-209 GCF_001483705.2 Eufriesea mexicana | reverse complement strand
GCAATGGTTACAACTTGCCAATAGAATCTTTCCTCCTTATTTATGCAAGAAAGTTTGCTCACCAGGATATTAGACGAAAATGCCAATAAAATTGAATTTTCCACCCAGATTCTATGGCAATGCAATGGCAATAGAATGCCAATAGGACATTTCCTTCTTATTCATGCAAGAAAGATAACTCACCACGATATTGGTCGAAAATGTCAATA
>NW_017021454.1:0-209 GCF_001483705.2 Eufriesea mexicana | reverse complement strand
GACGAACGAACGTAACACAACCGAACGTAGCCTAACCCAACCAAACGTGTCGGGACCACTTTCCTGGCCAAAAAAGAGTCGAGCAGATTATGGTAGAGAAACGTTGAAAGTCGAAATCAACCGGAGGGCAGTGCGTAGCTCAGAAATCTAGGATAGAATGAGCAAACCCAACCCAAACGTACCTAGCCAAACATCACATAGCACAGCCT
>NW_017021453.1:0-209 GCF_001483705.2 Eufriesea mexicana | reverse complement strand
ACATAGTTGTCCATTCATTTTCTATTAGCCCAAGTACGTCCGGATCCTCCCGTTTTCGTACGTATCTTCCAAACAGTGAATGGAAGGGTGAGGTATTCGTTCTCCTACTAAGTGTTGCGTTTAAGTACTTTTGTGCTTATATGTATTTATTATATGTACTTATACCAGTCCCCGGGATGAGGCGCAGCCAGCTTGCTCAGCAGCGATAT
>NW_017021452.1:0-209 GCF_001483705.2 Eufriesea mexicana | reverse complement strand
AACTGCTGGCCGAGACAAGCAGATGCTAGTAAAGCAATGCGGGAGGCAGATACCGACCGAATAACCGTGCATAGCACAAAAGACAAAGCTATCCGGACCAAACAAGTCCTAACCTAGCATAATCAAGCATAGTATAACGCGACCTCGCCTGCCTAGGCCACCATTGCTGGTCCCCAGAGCCAGGAAGAAGATACTAGAGCACATTAGGG
>NW_017021451.1:0-209 GCF_001483705.2 Eufriesea mexicana | reverse complement strand
GGAAGGGAAATTCAATTTTATTGACATTGTCCACTAATATCGTGGTTAGCTAACTTTCTTGCAGTAATAAGGAGGAAATATTCAATTGGTGTGCCATAGGCATTGCAAAGCTATAGAATCGTCCTGGAAAACTGAATTTTATTGAGATTTTCGGCTAATATCGTGGTGAGCTTACTTTCGTGCATAAATAAGGAGGAAAGATTCTATTG
>NW_017021450.1:0-209 GCF_001483705.2 Eufriesea mexicana | reverse complement strand
AATACCCTTTCCTAGCCTAGAGAACCGTAAAATAGACGAACGTATCCTAACATATACTGACGTTCTGCGACCACCATTTCTGGCCTCCCCAGAGCCAAGCACGCCATTCTAGACCACAGTAGAGCGCAGAAATCCACCGAATAGCTGTGTACAGCGCTAAAGTTAAAGCTTCCCTTGCCAAACATGTCCTAACCCACCCTTGCCGCACG
>NW_017021449.1:0-209 GCF_001483705.2 Eufriesea mexicana | reverse complement strand
TCGGTTTGGGTTAGGTTCGGGTGGCTATGACTATTCTGATATACACTGCAATTCTATGGATTTGAGCATTCTACTCTCCACTGGTGTGTTCTGCTCTGCTCTGGCGCGGCCTGCAATAGCGTTCGCGGCACGTAACGTAGCGGTACGCTACGTTTGATTATGTTACGATTGCATAGGACATGAGAGGATTGCTTTGACTTTAGTGCTAT
>NW_017021448.1:0-209 GCF_001483705.2 Eufriesea mexicana | reverse complement strand
GGCTTCCCCAGAGCCAAGCAGAGAATGTTAAAACGCAGTGTAGCGCAGAAGTCGGAGGACAGCTGTGTATACCACAAATGTCTAAGCTATCCTGTCCTAACCTCACCAAGCGTAGCATAACCACACTTGGCTTAGCACAACCTAACGTGCCGAGTCCACTATTGCTGGCAACGATAGAGGCAGACAGAATGTACTAGGTCACAGTAGAG
>NW_017021447.1:0-209 GCF_001483705.2 Eufriesea mexicana | reverse complement strand
TAGCTGGCCAATACAATCTTTCCTCCGAATTTATGCAAGAAAGTTACATCACCTCGATATTAGCCGAAAATGTCAATAAAGTGGAATTTTCGAGGCAGATTCTACAGCATTGTAATGGGTATGGCGTGCCAATAGAATCTTTCCTACTTATATATGCAAGGATGTGAGCTAACCACGATATTAGTCGAAAATGTCAATAAAATTGAATT
>NW_017021446.1:0-209 GCF_001483705.2 Eufriesea mexicana | reverse complement strand
TCGAAAATGTCAATAAAATTGAATTTTCCTACCAGATTCTACAGGATTGCAATGGCTATAGCATGCCAAAAGGATCTTTCCTCCATATTTACGCCAGGAAGCTGGCTCACTACGATATTAATCGAAAATGTAAATAAAATTGAACTTTCCAGCCCGCTTCTGCAGCACTGCAATGACTATAGCACGCCAGAAGGATCTTTCCTCCTTAC
>NW_017021445.1:0-209 GCF_001483705.2 Eufriesea mexicana | reverse complement strand
GTTAAGTTAACTTGGGTTCGGTTTGGATAGCAGTGACTCTTGCGGTGTACGCTGCGATTCTAATGATTTCTGCGCTCTACTCTCCTTTAATGCGTCCTGCTCGACCCTGTGGAGGTCAGTAATAGTTGTCGCTGTACGCTGGGTTTAGTTATGTTACGTTCGATTATGTTAACGTTTTATAGATTGGGAAAGGGTAACTTTGACTTTTG
>NW_017021444.1:0-209 GCF_001483705.2 Eufriesea mexicana | reverse complement strand
CGAAATATTGAAAATTCTTACCAATTGAACCGTAGTATCAATAGGTCTTTACAAGTAGCGCAACTATAATATACAGTAGTAATGTTTAACTCGCGAGTAAAGGTTGAACAAAATGGTAGACTCTGTACGGCTTGAAGAAATGCTTAATACTGTTTTATTCTTTGGTTCGTTCGTCTTCTATACATAAAATTTTGGGGTGTGGTTCAATA
>NW_017021443.1:0-209 GCF_001483705.2 Eufriesea mexicana | reverse complement strand
GTCAATCTAGTCAAGAATTCTTAAAATTTTGAATCTACTTAGTTTCCAATTTTTTATTTTTGACAATTGACTAAATTTCCCCTCATTCTTCGTCATGTCTTTTGTTAAATATTCGAAGGTAGTGGAAAACATTTTCTCCTGCTTATTGCACTCTGTGGACACCCTGTATGTAGCTTCCAAAAATCAATTCCTTAGGTATAATACTAAAG
>NW_017021442.1:0-209 GCF_001483705.2 Eufriesea mexicana | reverse complement strand
ACTAATGCTAGACCACGCAGAGAAAAGCTGAACGTATTAGAGCAGAGTAGAGTGCAGGAATCCATAGAATCGCGGCGTATAGCAAAGAAGTCGAAGCTATCCATGTTTACCCCAAACAAATGTACCCTAACCAAAGGAGTCGACATAAAAACTGTATACCACGCTAGGCAAAGCCATAATAACCTGACATATGCAAACGTAGCAAAATC
>NW_017021441.1:0-209 GCF_001483705.2 Eufriesea mexicana | reverse complement strand
TTTCCAACATGAGGAGGAAACATTCTATTTACATGCTGTAGCCGCTGCAATTCCATTGAATCTCCAAGAAAAATTCGATTTTATTGACATTTTCGACTAATATCGTGGTGAGCAGGCCCACTTGCATAAATAAGCATGAAATATGGTATCGGCGCGCCATAGCTTTTGCAATGCTATAGAATCTTGCTGCAAAATACATTTTAATCGAC
>NW_017021440.1:0-209 GCF_001483705.2 Eufriesea mexicana | reverse complement strand
CCAAAAGAAACACAGCTCAACCAAACGCGCCCAGCCCACTATTGCTGTCCTCCCCAGAGCCAAAGCGGGAGTATTAGAGCACAGAATACGGCAGAGGTTCACCGAACAGCAGTGTAAAGCGCAAAAGTCAATGATATCCCCACCTAACCTAACCAAACGTAGCATATACCAAACTAACGAGCCGGGCCATTACTACTGCTCTCGCCAGA
>NW_017021439.1:0-209 GCF_001483705.2 Eufriesea mexicana | reverse complement strand
TCTGTATAGATGTGCGTATTTATCAAAGTATGGATGTATAGATGGATGTATGTATGGATGTATGTTTGGATGTATAGATGTATTGATGGATGGGTGTACGGATGGGTGGATGTGTGGATGAATGTATGTGCGGATGGATGGCTGTTTGGATGTATGAATGCAAGTATGGTTGTATGTATGGATGAATGTACGGATGTATGTATGGATGT
>NW_017021438.1:0-209 GCF_001483705.2 Eufriesea mexicana | reverse complement strand
GTTTTCCGTCCAGATTCTATAACAGTGCAATGGCTATAGCACGCCAATTGTATCTTTTCTCATGTTTAGGCGGGAAAGGTAGCTCACAACGATATCAGTCCAAAATGTCCATAAAATCAAGTTTTCCAGCCAGATTCTGCAGCACCGCAATGGATGTATCGCGCCAATAGAATATTTCTTCCTTATTTATGCAAGAAAGTCAGTTCACC
>NW_017021437.1:0-209 GCF_001483705.2 Eufriesea mexicana | reverse complement strand
AGGCAGCTGTCGAACAGCCGTCGCACACGGTCGCCCCACGCTTCTAGAGCCAGTGCAAATGCTCGGCCTGGGATGCCGTCCGGTCGGGGCGCGGTGCTCCTTGCCCCCATCCTGACGACCGCACTGCACAACTCCTCGCGCGAGATCCCCAGCTCGTCGGACTACCCGACCAGTTCCGACCGCACTGCAGCGGGATGCACCCGATTCGC
>NW_017021436.1:0-209 GCF_001483705.2 Eufriesea mexicana | reverse complement strand
ACAGGAATCCGCCGAAAAGCAGTGCAAAGCACGCAAGTCGTAGTAGCATATCCTAACCTACAAGCGTAGCCAAGCATAACCTAACATGACGAGGCCACATCTGCTGGCCCCCACAGAGGCAAGCAGTATGTACTAGAGCGCAGTATCGCGCAAAGGTCAATCGCATTGCTGTGAAAAGCGCAATGGTCAAATATATCCCATTCTGACCT
>NW_017021435.1:0-209 GCF_001483705.2 Eufriesea mexicana | reverse complement strand
AATTTGATACGAATTATTGTGTAATTAATTATCATTTGAAGGCGCACACAATTTGGTAACAACAACCATCGTGATTATTCATTAAAATCTTTAATTATGAACGAAACTAGAAGTAAAATATGATGAAAAATGATATGAGAATATGCGAAAGAATATTTTTTTCATAACGAGGCCATGAATGTCGCAAATTAATTGCATAGAAGCTAATA
>NW_017021434.1:0-209 GCF_001483705.2 Eufriesea mexicana | reverse complement strand
GCAAATATTGCTTCTAGAAAAGAAACTTGTTTCTATGTTTTTGTACGATTTTCAATGAATATTGAAACAAAATTGGCATTAAATTATTCTCCCCTTCTTCGGTAATATGCTGTATTTTGAATTTTTTAAGTATCATTTTTAGTTTCGTTTTTATTAGTAAATTCGTCTGTTCTTTGCTCGGCACTAAAAGGGTTAATATAATATAAAAT
>NW_017021433.1:0-209 GCF_001483705.2 Eufriesea mexicana | reverse complement strand
AATGCAATAGAATCTGACTGGAAAATTGAATTTTATTGACATTTTCCGACTAACATCGCGGTGAGCTATCTTTCTTGTATAAATATCGAAGAACGTTTCTATTGCCTTGCTACAGCCATTGCATTGCTACAGTATCTGGCTGGAATATTCAATTTTATTGACAGTTTCGACTAATATCGTGGTGAGCTAACTTTCTTGCATAAATAAGG
>NW_017021432.1:0-209 GCF_001483705.2 Eufriesea mexicana | reverse complement strand
AATTACACCTGAGACTTGTTTACTCTTGTATAATTATTTTCGTGTATTGCGAGTATATATATATAAATAAATAAATAACTTGTACCGAATTTGCAGTATAAATTATTTTTTACCCAACTTCCATTTATTTGAAACGAACTTTATACTTGGTTACGAATCACTATCCTCGTGAAAATTTGACATGGCATACAATAAACAAATACAGGAAG
>NW_017021431.1:0-209 GCF_001483705.2 Eufriesea mexicana | reverse complement strand
TATATACATCCATACATCCATCCACCAATCCATCGTTCCAGCATTTCATCCATACAGACATCAATACATACATCCATACATACACTCATACATTCATCCATACATACATCCATTCCTACATACATACATCCATCCATACATACATTCATACATACATACATACGAACATCCATACATACATTCATGCATACATCCATATATACATCCAT
>NW_017021430.1:0-209 GCF_001483705.2 Eufriesea mexicana | reverse complement strand
TAGTGGTGGCGGCACTTTATGCTGAGTTACGCTATGCTTGGCCAGATTCCTCGGTTTTGGTTTGGTTTGGGTAGCTTAGACGCTTCTGATATACACTGCGATTGTATGGATTTCTGCGTCGTACTATCCACACATATTTCCTCCTTGACTCTGTGCAAGCCAGCAATCTTTGTCGCGGCACGTTAGGATGTATTAGGTTACGATTGTTT
>NW_017021429.1:0-209 GCF_001483705.2 Eufriesea mexicana | reverse complement strand
GTCACGTTTAGCTAGGTTAGGATAGGCTACTTTGGCTTCTGTGCTGTAAACTGCTATTCCGCTGATTTCTGCGCTCTACTGTGTTCTGGCTTTGCGGAGGCCAGCAGTAGTGGTATCGGCACGTTAGGTTGGTTTTTGTTACGTTTGGTTGGGTTAGATTATGTCATGCTCAGTCAGGTTGTCTTTGACTTTCGTGATATACACTGCCA
>NW_017021428.1:0-209 GCF_001483705.2 Eufriesea mexicana | reverse complement strand
TGTGAAGAAGTCGAAACGGCGCGATAGCGCTGTTTAATTTTATGTCGAAGAATCCCAACCGGCACGATGACACTTGTAATTTATGTATCGCACATATAATATAGTATGTGCTAGGTAACGTGATTGTGCTTTTTCTTTGCCACTTCGATAGTCAGTAGTAGCACCGTCAGTTGTTCATAACGCTCGAAATGTACTGGGATTTTTCGACA
>NW_017021427.1:0-209 GCF_001483705.2 Eufriesea mexicana | reverse complement strand
CATGTTGAGTTATGCTACGATCGGTTTGTTTAGGTTAGGTCAGGTCAGGTTAGAATATCTACGTACTTTGTGCTGTTCACTACAATGCGGTGGATTTCTGCGTTCCAATGTGCAGTAGTATATTCTGCTTGTCTCTGTGGATGTCAGCAATGGTTGTCTGGTTATGTTGGGTTGAATTAGGTTTCGTCTGGATGCGTTACGTTTGGCTA
>NW_017021426.1:0-209 GCF_001483705.2 Eufriesea mexicana | reverse complement strand
TGCACTGCTATTAGTAGGATTTCTGCGCTCTACTGTGCCCTAAGATGTTCCGTTTGTCCCTGTCGAGGCCATGAATGATGTTCCTGGCACCTTTGATTGAGATATGTCACGTTCGCCTTGCCTAGGATGGGATACGTTTGGTTAGCATAGCCTCGGCATTTAAGCTGTACACTGCTGCTCGGCCGATACCTGTGCACTGCATTGATCCA
>NW_017021425.1:0-209 GCF_001483705.2 Eufriesea mexicana | reverse complement strand
TATAGCATTGCGATGGCTATAGCATGCCAATAGAATCTTTCCTCCTTATTTATGCAACAATACCAGCTCACCACGATATTAGTGGAAAATGTCAATAAAAATGAATCCTCCAGTCAGATTCTACAGCACCGCAACGGCTATAGCACGCCAATAGAATCTTTCCCCCTCATTTATGGAACAAAATTGGCTCACCAGGATATGAGTCAAAA
>NW_017021424.1:0-209 GCF_001483705.2 Eufriesea mexicana | reverse complement strand
ATCTACGGCTATTGCGCTATTCACTGCAGTGCGGTGGACTTCCGTGATCTGCTGTGCTCTACTACATTCTTTTTGTCTCTGTGGAGGCGAGCAATGGTGGTATCGTCAAGTTAAGTTATGTAATGTTACGTCTCTACTTGTCACGATTGGCTAGGTTAGGGTATGCTACATTGACTTTCGTGCCTTTCGCTGTCATTCGGTGCATTTCT
>NW_017021423.1:0-209 GCF_001483705.2 Eufriesea mexicana | reverse complement strand
ACAGCTTATAGATTTTGAAAATCCTATTCTCTGGCAAATAGATGGCTGTCCTTGCCATTGGTTAAAGACGCTAGGCGACCTATTAACCAAGCTATAACAGATTATGGACTTTGAATATACCTATTCTCTGGCAAGTACATGGCTGTACTTGCCATTGTATCGAAGGGGATAAGCGATCTATTCACCAAGCTGTAATAGGTTATAGATTT
>NW_017021422.1:0-209 GCF_001483705.2 Eufriesea mexicana | reverse complement strand
TCAAGAAAATTGTATTTTCCTTCCAGATTCTACAGCATTGCAATGCCTATAGCACGCCAACAGCATCCTTCCTCCTTATTTAGGCAAGCAAGTTAACTCACCACAATATAAGACGAATATGTCAATAAAATTATAATTTCCAGCCTGATTCTATAGCATTGCGACGGCTATATCACGCCAATAGAATATTTCCGCCTCATTTGTGCAAG
>NW_017021421.1:0-209 GCF_001483705.2 Eufriesea mexicana | reverse complement strand
CTTTCTAGCATAAACAAGGAGGAAAGATCCTTTTGGGGTGCTATAGCCATTGCAATGCAGCAGTATCTGGCTGGAAGATTCATTCTTATTGACATTTTTGACTTATATCTTGGTGAGATATCTTTCTTTCATAAATAAGAAGGAACGATGCAATTGGCGTGCTATAGCCATTTCAATGCAATAGAATCAGTCAGGAAAGTTCAATTTTA
>NW_017021420.1:0-209 GCF_001483705.2 Eufriesea mexicana | reverse complement strand
TTAAATTTGATATATCAATTAACATTGATCTTTGGAACTTGATTAAATGGCGACTGAGGCTCGTCTCTCAAGTGCAAAGGGTTAGTATCGAAAGGCCATTAGTTTAGAAGATATTTTAATTTTAATATTGTAGCTTGGCGAAACTAGTCTTGAGACACCGAAAATTCACGAAAGAACAAGAACACGATAACGCAAACTCAAAACTCGTA
>NW_017021419.1:0-209 GCF_001483705.2 Eufriesea mexicana | reverse complement strand
CAGCCCATTAGTGATTTGCTCTCAGTGACAATTATGATTTTGTTAACCTACGTTTCACCTCCCTGTAGGGACCCCGCAACTTTTTCGCAATTTTTGCTACCAAAAATAACTTTTTATAATGGTATTTTTCTCCATTTGGCTTCTAGAAAATGCCATACAGATCATCGATCGGTTTACAATTTATTTTTTCCAAAATGATATCCTACATT
>NW_017021418.1:0-209 GCF_001483705.2 Eufriesea mexicana | reverse complement strand
CGGCGTGTTCCTGTACTATACTGTGCTCAAGTATGCTCAGCTCGGTTCTGCGAAAGACAGCGACAGTGGTATCGGCGCGTTACGTTCAGTTAGGCTTCGTTTGGTTATGTCAGGTTAGTAAATCTCCTACTTTGTGCTTTACACTCCAATGCGGGTGATTTCTGCGCTCTACTCTGCTCTGGTATATTTTGATTGGCGCTGTGGAGCTC
>NW_017021417.1:0-209 GCF_001483705.2 Eufriesea mexicana | reverse complement strand
AGCAAAACGCAGAAATCCGTATTATCGCTGTGTACATCTGAAAAGCCAAATCTACCCAAGCCTCTCCCAAACCAACGGGACATAACCAAACATAGCCTTACTCAACCTAACGTGCTGACACCGCTATTTTTACCTTCCCCAGATCGAGCTGGACATACTGCAGCACAGTAGAGCGCAGAAGTCCACTTAATACCAGTGTACAGCGCAAA
>NW_017021416.1:0-209 GCF_001483705.2 Eufriesea mexicana | reverse complement strand
TATCCCCACTTACCGTGACGTGCCGCGACCACTATTTCTGGTCTCCCAGAGACAAGCAGCACATACTGGAGCAGTGGAACGCAGAAGTCCACCGAATACCAGTGTACAGCACAAAAGTTGAAGCTATACAAACCAAACTTTTCCTGACACAACCTAACCGAACTTAACTTGACTCTGCATTAACGTGCCGAGACCACTAATACTGGCTT
>NW_017021415.1:0-209 GCF_001483705.2 Eufriesea mexicana | reverse complement strand
AGGTTAGGTTATGTTTGGTTAGGAGAGGAGAGCTTTGACGTTTGTGCTACGCAATGCGATTCTTTGGATTTGTGCGCTCTTCACTCCTCTAACTGGCTCTGCTTGACTCTGTGGAGGACAGCAACACAGGTCGCGGCACGTTAGGCTGAGTTAGGTCACGTACGGTTAGGTTAGGACATATTTGACTTCTCTTCTGTACACTGTAATGC
>NW_017021414.1:0-209 GCF_001483705.2 Eufriesea mexicana | reverse complement strand
ATTGCGGAGGCTGGCAATAGTAGTCTCGGCACGTTAGCATTAGTTACGCTACGTTTGCTTATGGTACGTTTGGTTAGGTCGGGATTGTTAGCTTCGACTTCTGCGCTGTGCACTTCAATTCAGTGGATTTCTGCGTGCTACTGTGCTCTAATATGTTCTGCTTGGCTCTGGAATGCCAGCAATAATCTTCTCGCCACGATACGTTGTGT
>NW_017021413.1:0-209 GCF_001483705.2 Eufriesea mexicana | reverse complement strand
CAGCATAAATGACAAAGCCATCCTAACCTAACCGAACAAAGTATAGCATAACCAAGCGTACCTTACTCAACCCTAGGTGCCTACACCAACGTTGCTAACCTCCCTAGAGTGAACGAGACCATACTAGAGCATGCTAGTTTGCCGAAATCCACCGTATTGCAGGGTAAGGCACAAAATACGTAGATATCCTAACCTAACCTGACCTACAC
>NW_017021412.1:0-209 GCF_001483705.2 Eufriesea mexicana | reverse complement strand
AGGCCATCAATTGTGGACGTGTCACGTTTGGTTCAGCTATGCTACATTTGGTTTGGTCAGATTAGGACGAGTTTGGTTAGGATGGCTTTAAACTTTACGCTATACACTGCTATTCGGTTTACTTCTGCACTCTACATTGCTCTACTGAACTATGCTCGATTCTCCGGAAGGCAGCAATAGTGGTCGCGGAACAGTAGGTTGGGCCAGAA
>NW_017021411.1:0-209 GCF_001483705.2 Eufriesea mexicana | reverse complement strand
CTGACATTTTCGACCATTATCGTGCTGAGCTAACTTTCTTGCATAAATAAGGAGGGAAGATTCCATTGGCGTGCTATAGCAATTGGAATGCTAGAGAATCTCGCTGGAAAATTATATTTTATTAACATTTTCGCCTAATATCGTGATGAGCTAACATTTTAGCATAAGTAAGGAGGTAAGATCCTATTGACGTGCTATGGCCATTGGAA
>NW_017021410.1:0-209 GCF_001483705.2 Eufriesea mexicana | reverse complement strand
TTGGCGAATAGGTCGCCTAAAACCTTCAATCCAATGGCAAGAACAGACATCTACTTGCCAGAAAATAGGTCTATTCAAAATGTAGAACTTGCTATAGATTGGTGTGTAGATCGCCTAACGCCTTCTACCGAATGGCAAGTACAGAGATCTACTTGCCAGAGAATAGGTCTATTCAAAATCTGTATCATGATATAGCATGGCGAATAGAT
>NW_017021409.1:0-209 GCF_001483705.2 Eufriesea mexicana | reverse complement strand
TGCTATAGCCTTCGCAATGCTACAGAATCTCGATGGAAAATTCAATTTTATTGACATTATCGGATAATATCGTGGTCAGTTAACATTCTCGCATAAATAAGGAGGAAAGATTCTATTGGCGTGCTGTAGGCTTTGCAATGCTATAAAATCTTGCTGGAAAGTTCATTATCATTGACACTGTTGATTATTATCGTGGTGAGCTTCCTTTC
>NW_017021408.1:0-209 GCF_001483705.2 Eufriesea mexicana | reverse complement strand
GGAGGAAAGGGTGTACTGGCGTACTATAGTCACAGCAATGCTATAGACACTGGCCGAAAAATTTAATTTTATTTACATTTTCTACTATTATCGAGGTGAGCTAACTTTCTTTCATTACTAAGGAAGAAAGATTCTATTGGCGTGCAATAGCCATGGCATTGCTATAGAAACTGGCTGGAAAATTCAATTTTATTGACACTATCGACTAC
>NW_017021407.1:0-209 GCF_001483705.2 Eufriesea mexicana | reverse complement strand
CGACTATGGGGCTGCCAGCGATGGCGGTCGTGACACGATAGGCTGAGTTGCATTACGTTTGGTCAGGCTACGTTGGGTCATTTTTGGTTATGATGGCTTTTGCTTTTGTCCTATACACTGCTTGTCGTTGGTTTTCCGCGCCCTAATGCGCTGTAATATACCCTGCTTTGCTCTGTGGAGGCCCGAAATTCTGGTCTCGGCAAAGTTAT
>NW_017021406.1:0-209 GCF_001483705.2 Eufriesea mexicana | reverse complement strand
CGGGATAGGTTATTTCGTGTTAGATTAGGATAACTTTGCCTTTTGTACTGAAAACGTCTAACCAGTGAACTTGTGAGCCCTACCGTGCGCTCATGTATTCTGCTTGGCCGTCGGGCGTCCAGAAATAGTGATCTCGGCACTTCATTTTGAGTTCGGCTTCTTTTGTATACCTTATATCTGTCTGGGTTGTGCATGTACATCATCGACTT
>NW_017021405.1:0-209 GCF_001483705.2 Eufriesea mexicana | reverse complement strand
TAATACCTACTTCTAACCGGATGTATGCTTTTTTAACAGGACGGAACGTGATGTCGAGTTCTCCGGCTTCCGAACGGTTGGGAATGTTGTATTTATGTCCATAAGTACGTCATAGTAAATGATTTATATACTTTCCCTTCGTGAAAGTATTTCCAGTGATGATTCTCAACGTTTTTCAGGAATTTTGCGAAATATTAATTTTACGTTTC
>NW_017021404.1:0-209 GCF_001483705.2 Eufriesea mexicana | reverse complement strand
GGAGTGTGCTAACTTTCTTGCATAAATAAGGAAGAAAGATTCTATTGGCGTGCTTTAGCTATTTCAATGCTATAGAATCTGGCTCAAAAAATCAATTTCATTCTCATTTTCGCCTAATATCGTGGTGATCTAACTTTCTTGCATAGATAAGGAGTTAAGATTCCACTGGCGCGCTTTAGCCATAGCAATTCCATACAATCTGTCTGGAA
>NW_017021403.1:0-209 GCF_001483705.2 Eufriesea mexicana | reverse complement strand
CGACAATTAAACAAAGACAATTCACTTCTAATACCTAATGCCATGATTAAAGTTTCTAACGAAAATGAGGCTTTCATCACAATCGCTAATAAATCAATGAATCCACAAACAATCCGAATTCCTGAATTATTAATCAAACCAATCCCACATAATTCTTATATTTATAGTCTTGCTGCAAATCAAAAGCAGAATAATAGAGAACAAAGATT
>NW_017021402.1:0-209 GCF_001483705.2 Eufriesea mexicana | reverse complement strand
CAATTGTAATAGATTTTTGACTGAAAAATTCAATTTTATTGACATTTTCGACTAATATCGTGGTGAGTTAATTTTCTTGCATAAACAATAGAGCTTAAACCTATTGGATTGTTATAGCCATTCCAATTCTAATAGGTTTTTGACTGAAAAATTCAATTTTATTGACATTTTCGATTAATATCGTGGTAAGCTTTGCACTTCGAACTTTA
>NW_017021401.1:0-209 GCF_001483705.2 Eufriesea mexicana | reverse complement strand
ATAAGGAGGAAAGATTCAATTCACTTGCTATAGCCGTCGCAGTGCTATGGAATCTGGCTGGAGTGTTCAATTTTATTGCCATTTTCGACAAATATTGTGGTGAGTTAGCTTGCTTGCATAACTAAGGAGGCCCGATTCTATTGGCTCGCTATAGGCATTGCATGCTGTAGATTGCTCCTGGAAAATAAAGTTTTATTGACATTTTCGAC
>NW_017021400.1:0-209 GCF_001483705.2 Eufriesea mexicana | reverse complement strand
TCAAGCATATCCGAAACCAGCTATGTCGTGCGTAACCTAACTCTATTTTGGGTGCCGAAGCCTCCATGGCTGTCACACGAGAGGCAAGCGGTACATGCAAGAGCACAGTAGAGTGCAGAAATTCAACGTACGGCAGTGCATAGCAAAAAAGCCAATGCTACCATATCCTATCATACCCTAACCAAGCGTAACGCAACCAATCGTCGCCT
>NW_017021399.1:0-209 GCF_001483705.2 Eufriesea mexicana | reverse complement strand
TGTCTCATCGTTGGCTAAATCTTTCCTTTCTCAAATTTTTCGACTTCCTTTCGATTTGTTTTCTCATTGGTATGTTTATACCTCACCGTTGGGATGTTTCTGTCTCGTAATTATCTTGGTCAGGTCTCATCTTTAATGGGGGGTTGTTGACTGGATGTCGAGCAGGACGGACGTGTCGGTAACGCCCCTCCAGTCGAGGGCTTTTTGTG
>NW_017021398.1:0-209 GCF_001483705.2 Eufriesea mexicana | reverse complement strand
CAGTAGATCGCAAGAAGCCAACCAGTGGCAGTGTACAGCACAAAAGTCAAAGATATCTCAGCCGAACATAACCGAACGTAGAATTTCTAAACCTCACTAGCCGAGACCATATGATAGAGCCGAATATGATAGAGAACAGCAGAACGCAGGTCCATAGAAAACCAATGATGAGCACATAAGCCAATGCTATCCTAGCCTAGCCCGACCCA
>NW_017021397.1:0-209 GCF_001483705.2 Eufriesea mexicana | reverse complement strand
GATCAAAGTAGAGCGCAGAAATCCACCGAATTGCAGTGCGTAGCGTACAAGGCAGAGACATGCCTAACATGGCCTAGCCAAACATAACAACACCCAAACGAAGGTGCCACGACCGATATTGCGGGTCTCGCCAGAGACAAGCAGAAGTTTGTAGAACAATGCAGAGGGCTGATATCGACCGAACAGCAGTGTATAGAATAAAAGTCAAA
>NW_017021396.1:0-209 GCF_001483705.2 Eufriesea mexicana | reverse complement strand
TATACACCAAAGGGGCACTGTAGCCTTCGTACTAATCAGAACATTGATGACTCACTCTCTGTAGCAATTCTAGAATGACAAATGGTATATGTATATGTATTGTGGTCGACATATTAACAAGTAGCAAGGCAGTACTGAATACATCCATCACAAATGTACTGGATGGGATGCACTAATTTGTGCACTGGTGATTTATACCCAATAAGAGT
>NW_017021395.1:0-209 GCF_001483705.2 Eufriesea mexicana | reverse complement strand
GCTATACACCGCCATTGGGTGCATTTCTGCGCTCTGCATTGCTCTACCACACTATACTGGACTGTGGGATGGCCTGTAATAATGGCCTCGACACGTTAGTTCCAGTTAGGCTACGATCGCTTTCGTTTGGATAGAAAAGCATAGCCTTTTGTGATGTACACTGTTATTCCGTGGACTCCTTCGGTCTACTGTGCTTCACAGTAATCTGC
>NW_017021394.1:0-209 GCF_001483705.2 Eufriesea mexicana | reverse complement strand
ATTATGTTTGACTTTTGTGCTGTACACTGCAATGAGTTGGATTTCTGGGCCCTGCTGTGCTCTGGTATATCCTCCTCCGACCTGGGGAGAGCAGCAGTAGTGGCCTCGGCACGTTAGGCTGAGTTATGCTACGCTCGGATGTGTTACGTTTGGTAATGTTATGGTAGGATAACTATATCTTGTGTGCTATACACTTCTACCAGCGGATT
>NW_017021393.1:0-209 GCF_001483705.2 Eufriesea mexicana | reverse complement strand
GGACTTGCGCCCCCGTCGGGCCGCTTCCGGCGGTCTACTGCTGGTGGTCGGCGGATCCGAGTGAGCACAGCGAGCCGCGGCTCTCGCCGGGCGAGTGAGCGAAGTCTTGGAGGGATCCGGCGTGCGTGTTACGGTTCTCACCAAAAAAGCGGAGCAGAGGGTGACAGGGCTCGACGACTCTGTCACACCCCGCGAGGTGGCCGCTGCCC
>NW_017021392.1:0-209 GCF_001483705.2 Eufriesea mexicana | reverse complement strand
GCAAAGCTATAGAATCTGTCTTGAAAATTCACTTTTATTGACATTTTCCACTACTGTCGTGGTTATCTAATTTTGTTGCGTAAATGAGCAGGAAAGATTCTATCGGCATGCTATAGCCATTGCAATGCTATAGAATATGACTGGAGAATTCAATTTTATTGACATTTTGGACTAATATCGTGGTGAGCTAATTTTGTTGCATAAATGAG
>NW_017021391.1:0-209 GCF_001483705.2 Eufriesea mexicana | reverse complement strand
CCTATCCAAACGTAGTGTGACTGAACATAACGAGACGAGACCAACATCGCTGGCATCCCACGGGCAAGCAGAGCATATTAGAGCACATTCGAGCCCGGAAATCCCCGAATGGCAGTGAATAGCACAAATGTCAATGTAGCCAATCCTAACCTAGCCAAACGTGACGTACTCAGACGTTGCCCAGCTCAACCAGACGTGACGAGACTACT
>NW_017021390.1:0-209 GCF_001483705.2 Eufriesea mexicana | reverse complement strand
AATCCAATAAAACAATGCGAACATTGCGAAAAAATTGGACATGGTAACACACAGTGTTGTCTGTTCAGGCGATCAAATTTCCCAGTCCACACCATGGAAAAGTTCCACCTCCGAGGATTCGTTAGCCTAGAGAGGACCCAGAGGTGGGTCTCCACCAACAAGAGTTCATTACTGTACAGGAGAACTTCAACATATTTTCACTAAATTCC
>NW_017021389.1:0-209 GCF_001483705.2 Eufriesea mexicana | reverse complement strand
GAATAAATACCTCAGTATTCGTGGTATAGTTAAATTGGAGCACACACATACATCACTTCCAAATAATTCAATTTCCCCTTTCTTCTTCCTTTCCATGGTGCATTTTTCAATATATAAATCTGAAATATGAAGTAATGTAGGTTACAACCTAAAAGAATCATGCATATTGGTATTACTGATAATATAAGCCATAATCTAAGAGGATTCGT
>NW_017021388.1:0-209 GCF_001483705.2 Eufriesea mexicana | reverse complement strand
GAATAGACTACTTCGTCTTTTGTGCTGTACACCGCTATTCGGTGGACCTTAGCGCACTGGTGTACTACGATATGCTCTGCTTATCCCTGGAAGGCCAGCAATATTATTCTCGTCACGTTATGTGTGGTTACACTACGTTTGGGTAAGTTAGGTTAGGCAATGTTGGGTCAGGATATGTTCCACTTTCGAGTTATACATTGTAATGCGGT
>NW_017021387.1:0-209 GCF_001483705.2 Eufriesea mexicana | reverse complement strand
AATATTGCAATCCTATGGAATCTGGCTGGAAAATTCAATTATATTGACATTTTCGATTAATATAGTGTTGACCTCACTTTCGTAGATATATAATGGGGAAAGATTGTACTGGCGCGCTATAGTCATTGGGATGCTATAGAATCTGCCTGGAAAATTCAATTTTATTGATATTTTTGACCTACATAGTGGTCAGCTGACTTTCTTGTATA
>NW_017021386.1:0-209 GCF_001483705.2 Eufriesea mexicana | reverse complement strand
GTCATTTTAACCACTTGCACAATAAAATGCGATAATAAATAACAATAAATAAGGAAATGAGAGATAAGGGAATAATAAATAGCTGGATAGTAAAATTTAAAAAAGATTCAAAGGCTAAGAAAACACAATGCACTCGTATTCGGTACAATAGTAATTTTAACCACTTGCGCGATAAAAAGCGATAATAAATAATAATAAATAAGGAAATG
>NW_017021385.1:0-209 GCF_001483705.2 Eufriesea mexicana | reverse complement strand
CATTAATTCCAGGAGTGTTATTAAAATGTAAATTCGATTAAAACCTCTTCCAAACTTTTCGAGAAAAGAATAATCGACACAGTAATTTATTTCTTATAACATTGATTAATTTTATAATTATTCGCTCTTTTGGGTATAATCTGAGTTTCGAATCTCTGATATGGGAGTGAATAAGGAAGTTCTATAGAAAGTATTATAGAATATTTAAC
>NW_017021384.1:0-209 GCF_001483705.2 Eufriesea mexicana | reverse complement strand
CTACCCACAGGACATGTCTCAGAATATGGCTAAAGGAATAACGTCTTCGAGGTTATCTGTTGAAACTCTTTTATTCATTTGGATTTGTAAATTGAGAAGGGAGTTCTACATCTTCGTTTCTACGTCTTTTCTTCTTGATTTCTTCATGCTTCGTTTTACTGGAGCTTTTGCTCGAAGGGAACCTGAGCTAACGACTATGGAGACGTTCA
>NW_017021383.1:0-209 GCF_001483705.2 Eufriesea mexicana | reverse complement strand
GTCACGTTTGGTCAGGTTTAGTTAGGATAGCTATGGCTTTTGTGCTATACACTGTTATCCGGAAGCTTCCAGCGTTCTACATTTCTCTGCCATCCTCTGCTCAGCTCTCGTTAGGTCAGCAATACCTGTCGTGGCACGTGAGTTTTGGTTACGTTACGTCTGCTTATGTTACGTTTAGATAGGTTAGGAGAGGGTAGATTAGACATTTC
>NW_017021382.1:0-209 GCF_001483705.2 Eufriesea mexicana | reverse complement strand
ATCAGAAAAGTCAAAGCTACCCAAGCCTAACTCCAAAAAGGAGAACATAAACGACATAGACTATCTCACACTAACGTGCCGATACATGTATTACTGCCCTCCCCAGGACCAAGCAGGAAATACTAGAGTACAGTGGAGCGCAGAAGTCCACCGAATAGCAGCTTACAGAACAAACATTAAAGCTGCCCTGTCCAAACGTAGCCTGACCC
>NW_017021381.1:0-209 GCF_001483705.2 Eufriesea mexicana | reverse complement strand
CCATTGGATTGAAGGCGTTAGGCTATCTATTCACCAAGCTATAACAGGTTAGAGATTTTGAAACGGCCTATTGTCTGGCAAGTAGATGGCTGTAATTGCCATTTGATTGAAGGCGTTTGGCGGTATATTCGCCAAGCCATAACAGATTAGAGATTTTGTATAGACTTATTCCCTGGCAAGTATGTGGCAGTACTTGCCATTAGATTGAA
>NW_017021380.1:0-209 GCF_001483705.2 Eufriesea mexicana | reverse complement strand
TAACCTAACCCAACCGCACGTAACCTAACTCATACTGAGGTGCCACTACCACTATTGCTCACCCGCACAGGGTCGAGCAGTGTATAGTACAGCAACGTAGAGAGCAGATATCTACCGAATAGCAGTTTAGAGTACAAAAGTCAAACAAATCCTAACCGAGCCTTCCTAACCTAACGTAAAGAAGCGTATCCTTACACAACCTGACGTGC
>NW_017021379.1:0-209 GCF_001483705.2 Eufriesea mexicana | reverse complement strand
CGCCGGACCCACTATTGCTGGCCTCCCAGAGCGAAGCGCAGCATATTAGAGCACAGTGGAATGAAGAAATCCGCCGAAAATTAGTGTGTAGCACAATAGCCATAGCTATCCTATCCAAACCTACAAACCGTAAAATTAACGAACGCAAACAAACTAAACCCAAAGTACCGCCACCACTATTGCTGTCCTCCCCAGGCCCAAGCAGGGAG
>NW_017021378.1:0-209 GCF_001483705.2 Eufriesea mexicana | reverse complement strand
GAAATGGGCTACTGCACCTCGGCCGGCAAATCCGCTTAATGCCTCGGAATTCCGAGCTCGAAAGGACACAACTGAGACAGACGTCACGTATGACACTGGTTCATCGAAAGGATTGACACTTGTGAACCAACGATATGGCCACAATTTTGAATTCTCGATGTTTCCTTTACTGTGCGAAATCACTTATCACGCGTAGAACTATGTAAAAT
>NW_017021377.1:0-209 GCF_001483705.2 Eufriesea mexicana | reverse complement strand
TAGAGCAATGTAGAACGCATGATTCCACCGAATAGCTGTGTTCGTTACAAAAGTCGTGGGTAAGCAAACATAACCTTACATAACCAAACGTAGCATAACTGGGCATACCGCCATGACAGCTGCTGCTGGCATCCACAGTGCCACGCAGAATATAGTAGAGCTATGTAGAGAGCAGAGATCAACCGAAAACCAGTGTTAAGCATAAGAGT
>NW_017021376.1:0-209 GCF_001483705.2 Eufriesea mexicana | reverse complement strand
TGGACATGGTAGCTCTAGCTGATGTGCTGTACACTGCTATTCGGCGGATTTCTGCGCTCCACTGTGCTCTAGTATGTCCTGCTTGGTTCTGGGAAGGAGAGCCATAACGGTCTCGGCACGTTAGTTTGAGGTAGGCTATGTTTGGATTCGTTCCGTTTGTTTGGGTTAGGTTTGGGTAGCCTAGACACTTCTGATGTACACTGCGATTC
>NW_017021375.1:0-209 GCF_001483705.2 Eufriesea mexicana | reverse complement strand
AGCACAACCTATGGAGACGCTGCTGCTATTGCTGGCCTTCCCAGAGCCGTGCAGAGCAGAGTATAGCGTAGAAATCCACCGAATATCAGCATAAAACACGAAAGTCAGAGCTGTCCGAAGCTGATACAAACTAATGTAACCTAACGAAACGATGGCTAACCTAGCCCAACGTACCGAAACCACCATTGCTGGCCTCCTCAGGGACAAGC
>NW_017021374.1:0-209 GCF_001483705.2 Eufriesea mexicana | reverse complement strand
GTGCTATAGCTATTGCAATTATATTGAATGCGGTTGGAGAATTCAAATTTATTGACATTTTCGTCTAATATCGTGGTGAGCTATCTTTCTGGCTTAAATAAGGAGGAGAGATTCAATTGGAATGCTATAGTCGTTGCAATGCTGTAGAATCACGCCGGAAAGTTCAGTTTTATTGACATTTTCGACTAATATCGTGGTGAGCTAAGTCT
>NW_017021373.1:0-209 GCF_001483705.2 Eufriesea mexicana | reverse complement strand
ATTGGTTATCCGAGAACTGCTATCGAATTTATATGATCAGTGAATAAATTATTCCAGTGGCTATAGTACTCTGCTGAGGGTTATACTTTGCTGTCTATTGTCAATTGGCAACATGCTGAGGAATGACTGATATACACACTGATAATTCTAGAATTGCTGTGGAATAAGAGTAATAACTCCGTAGAATAACACAAGGGCGTTAGTGCTTT
>NW_017021372.1:0-209 GCF_001483705.2 Eufriesea mexicana | reverse complement strand
TATATAACCTAGCATAGCCACACGTAAGTAACACAACCTAACCTGCCGCGACCACTGTTGCTGGCGTCTCCAGAGGCAAAGCGGGATAAGATAGAGCACATTAGGGCGAAGAAGTCCATAGGTTACTTGTGTTGAGCACAAAGGTAAGAGCTATCCTCACCTAACCCAGAATAACCTAATCCAATCAAACGAAATTTAACTCAACCTAA
>NW_017021371.1:0-209 GCF_001483705.2 Eufriesea mexicana | reverse complement strand
AAATAAACAACTGTAAATAAAATTTCTTAATAAAAAAATTTATTTTTTACGCTTTCTTATGCATGTATATATTTATTACAAAATAATTAGAATATTGTGCAAGAAAAATACTTTTCTATAGTAATCTTATTTACTACAGAAAATGTAAAACCTATCACTAATGTAAGTATTAATTATTAAATTAAACATTGTATAAGAATGTTGCCTAT
>NW_017021370.1:0-209 GCF_001483705.2 Eufriesea mexicana | reverse complement strand
GACACATTCGGCACTATTTCTCGAAAATGCACGCTCGAAACTGAAAAAAAATATCCAATCCCGGTAAAGAAAAAATCACTCTTCGCGAATAAGTGAAAAAATCCAATTCAAAAAGCCTAATTCAAAAACTAGAAGCCAAAATAGTTAATTGCGCAGCACGATCTGAGAGCCACTGACACATTCGGCACTATTTCTCAAAAACGTATGCT
>NW_017021369.1:0-209 GCF_001483705.2 Eufriesea mexicana | reverse complement strand
ACCACAGTATTAGAGGAAAATGTCAATAAAATTGAATTTTCCAGCAAGATTCTATAGCATTCCAGTGGCTATGGCACGCCAATAGAATCTTTCCTCCTTACCTATGCAAGCAAGTTAGCTCACCACGGTATTCGTCGAAAATGCCAATAAAATTGTATTTTCCGCAATATTCTATAGCATTCCAATGGCTATTGCACGCCAATAGTATC
>NW_017021368.1:0-209 GCF_001483705.2 Eufriesea mexicana | reverse complement strand
TTTTATGGATGTATGTGTGGATGTATGCATGGACGAATGTATGGACGATACGGATGTATGGATTTATATATTTATGGATGTATGGATGGATGGATGGATGGATGAATGTATGTATGGATGTAAGTATGTATGGATGGATTGATGATTGAATCGATGGATGTATGGATGTACGTATGGATGTATGTATGGATGTACGTATGGTTGGATGG
>NW_017021367.1:0-209 GCF_001483705.2 Eufriesea mexicana | reverse complement strand
CCATGCTTTGCTTGGGTCTGTGGCGGCAGCAATACTGGTCGCTGCACGATAGGTGGAGCTGGACTTCGTTTGCTTGTGCTAGGTTAGGTTGGGTTTGGTTAGGAGAGTTATGACATATGTGCTCAACACTGATATTCAAAGTGCTACTGCGCTTTACTGTCCTCTACCATATTCTGCTTTTCTCTGCGGAAGTCAGCAATAGTGTTGGC
>NW_017021366.1:0-209 GCF_001483705.2 Eufriesea mexicana | reverse complement strand
CATACATACACATGTACATTCACCCATACATACTTCCATACATACATTCTTACATACATCCATGAATACATCCATACATACATAAATACAAACATCCATACATACATCTATACATACATCCATACATCCGTTCATCCGTCCATTCTTACGTACATCAATACATACATCAATACATACTCCCATACATTCGACCAGACATACATCCATAC
>NW_017021365.1:0-209 GCF_001483705.2 Eufriesea mexicana | reverse complement strand
ATGGCTATAGCATGCCAATAGTATCTTACCTCCGTATTTATGCAACAAAACTAGCTAACCACGCTGTTAGTCGAAAATATCAACAGAATTGAATTTTCCAGGCAAACTCTATTACACTGCAATGGCTATAGCGTGCCAATAGAATCTTTCCTCCTTTTTATGCAGCAAAATTTGCTCACCACGATAATAGTCGAAAATGTCAATCAAAT
>NW_017021364.1:0-209 GCF_001483705.2 Eufriesea mexicana | reverse complement strand
ATTAAAAGTGATACAAAATATAAGAGTAATAAAAGAGTCTTAATGTAGCGACCAAGTTCTCACATTCGCAAATAAATGGATTCCTACTTGAAGGAGGTTCGAGGACTTTCTCGCAATTCCTCGATAAAGCCTCGACCTCTCTTAAGTAGAAGTTCCTGTGCCACCTGTAAGTATCCCTGGTCTAATAAGGAGAGTGCAAGTCCTTCGGG
>NW_017021363.1:0-209 GCF_001483705.2 Eufriesea mexicana | reverse complement strand
ACCAGCCAGAGAATTGGTCTATTCAAAATCTATAATCCGTTATAGCTTGGTGAATAGGTCGCCAAACGCATTTAATCCAATGGCAAGTACAGCCATCTACTTGCCAGAGAATTGGTCTATTCATAATCGTAATTCCGTTATAGCTTGGCGTATAGATCGCCTAACGCTTTCAATCCAATGGCAAGTACAGTCATCTACTTGCCAGAGAA
>NW_017021362.1:0-209 GCF_001483705.2 Eufriesea mexicana | reverse complement strand
CTACAGCACTCAAAAAGCATCTTTCCTCCTTACTTACGCAAGGAAGTTAGCCCACCACGATATGAGCCGAAAATGTCAACATAATTGAATTTCCGTCCACATTCTATATCATTGCAATGGCCATAGCACTCCAAAGGCATCTTTCCTCCTTACTTATGCATGAAAATCAGCTCACCACGATATTAGTCGAAAATGTCAATAAAATTGAA
>NW_017021361.1:0-209 GCF_001483705.2 Eufriesea mexicana | reverse complement strand
CGCCAGGCCAGATCAGTCAGGTAAGGTCAGCCCAGGTCAGGTCACGTCAGGTCAGGTCAGTCCAGTCAGGTCAGGTCAGGTCAGGTTAGGTTAGGTCAGATCAGTCAGCTCAGGTCACGTCAGGTTATGTCAGGTCAGATCAGGTAAGGTAAGGTCAGGTCATGTCAGATCAGGTCAGTCCGGTCAGGTCAGGTCAGGTCAGTCCGGTC
>NW_017021360.1:0-209 GCF_001483705.2 Eufriesea mexicana | reverse complement strand
GTAACGTACCGAGACAACTACTTCTCTCCTCCGCATAGCCAAGCAGAAAATACTAGAACACAGCTGAGGGCGGAAATCCACCGAATGGCAGAGTATAGCACAAAAATTGAAGCCATCCTAACCAAACAGAACCAAACCTAGCCACCCTCAGCGCTGCATATCTTAGACGAACGTGCCACGAACACTATTGCGGGCAATTCCAGAGACAA
>NW_017021359.1:0-209 GCF_001483705.2 Eufriesea mexicana | reverse complement strand
GTAAGCAATCTCAACCTCACGTACCTACACCAAAATTGGTGGCCTCCCCATCGCCAATCAGAGCATATTAGAGCACAGCAGAGCGCGGAAAACCGCCTGATAGCAGTGTATAGCACGAAAGTAAAAGCTATCATATCCTAACCTAACCATGCGTAACACAAGCGGACGCAACGTTACCAAAACCTGACATGCCAAGATCGCAACTGCTG
>NW_017021358.1:0-209 GCF_001483705.2 Eufriesea mexicana | reverse complement strand
GAGCCAAACAGGACACATTAGTGGAGAGTAGAACGCAGAAATCCATAGAATCTTAGTGGATATCAGAAAAGGCAAAGTTGTTTTAACATAATCCAAACCAAAGGAACATAACCAAATATAGCCTAATCCAAACTAACGTGCCGAGACTGCTATTGCTGCCCTCTCCAGAGAAAACCAGGACATACTAGAGCACAGTAGAGCTCCGACCT
>NW_017021357.1:0-209 GCF_001483705.2 Eufriesea mexicana | reverse complement strand
TATTTTCCAGCCACAAACTACATCATTGCATTGGCTATAGCATTCAAAAAGCATCTTTCCTCCCTATCTACGCAAGGAAGTTAAATCACCGCGATATTAGTCGAAAATGTCAACAAGATTGAACTTTCCAGCCAGATTCTATAGCGTTGCGACGGCTATTGCACGCCAAGTGAATCTTACTTCCTTATTTATGCAATAAAGATAGCTCA
>NW_017021356.1:0-209 GCF_001483705.2 Eufriesea mexicana | reverse complement strand
CTGCAGCATTGCAATGATTATAGCACGCCAAAAGGATCTTTCCTCCTTACTTATGCAAGGAAAATGGCTCACCACGATATAAGTCGCAAAAGTCTATAAAATTGAATTTTCCAGCAAGATTCTGTAGAATTGCAATGCCTATAGCGTGCCAACAGAATCTTTCTTCCTGATGTATGGAAGAAGGTCCGGTCACCACCATATTAGTCGTA
>NW_017021355.1:0-209 GCF_001483705.2 Eufriesea mexicana | reverse complement strand
TCTGCGCTCAACTCTCCTCTAATATGTCCTGGGTGGAGGCGGCGATGCCAGCAATTGTGGGCTAGGCACGATAGGTTAGGATTGGTTACGTTTGAATAAGCTAGGTTGTATCAGGTTAGTTTAGGATATCTCCTACTTTTCTGCTGTACACTGCTGCACGGGCGATTTCAGCGTTCCACATTGCTCTGTTATACTCTGCTTAGCTCTAG
>NW_017021354.1:0-209 GCF_001483705.2 Eufriesea mexicana | reverse complement strand
CCTACTGTGGTCTAATGTCCCCTGCTTTGGACTGGGAATGCTTGAAGTTGTGGCCGCGGCGTGCTAGGCTTTGTTAGGTTATGCTCGGTTAGGTGAGGTTTTCTGGTTTGGGTTAGGATATCCTTGAATTTAGTGCAATACACTTCCGCCCAATGGAACTCCGCGCTCTACTCACCTCTAATATGACCCGCTTGGCAGTGGGGAGGCGT
>NW_017021353.1:0-209 GCF_001483705.2 Eufriesea mexicana | reverse complement strand
ACAGTCAAAGCTATCCAAACATAACCCAAACCAACATAACCTAACGAAACGTAGAATAACTTATCGTGACTTGCGGCGACCGCTATTGCCGGACAACCCAGGCCCAAGCACTATTTAGTTGAGCAGAGTAGAACGCAAAAATCCAACAAATAGCAGTGTATATAACAAAAGCCAACTATATCCATACATAGCTTAACCTAACCTAACAG
>NW_017021352.1:0-209 GCF_001483705.2 Eufriesea mexicana | reverse complement strand
CTACTTAATGCAATCGTTTCTTTTGTCAATAACTTCAATACCAAAATAGACTATTTTTGAATTGTTTTTCAATTTGTGATTTTAAATAAATTTTGGAGACGAAATATAATTACAATAATGGTTACGTCTAACAACACGTACATGCTCTGTTCACAGATCAAAGTGATTAATTTCGCTTCTTGAATTTTTGTAAATTTCAGTGACAATGC
>NW_017021351.1:0-209 GCF_001483705.2 Eufriesea mexicana | reverse complement strand
CAACGCAATAAAGTAACTAACGATTATAATTCAATTTTCCTTATTTGTTTCGGGTTCTAGGATGTGAGAATCGTTATGCGCGCAAAAATATTGCAAAATTAGCTACCGATTTCTGCATGTATTATTCGCGAACCCTCACACCTCATTTTTTATTAGAATATCGGCGCAATAAAGTAATTAATTATTATAATTTAATTTTCCCTCCTTCT
>NW_017021350.1:0-209 GCF_001483705.2 Eufriesea mexicana | reverse complement strand
ATGGATGTATGGATGTATGGATGTATGGACGTTTGAATGTACGAATTTATGGATGTACGGGTGCATGGATGTATGGATGGATGTATGGATGTATTGAAGTATGTATTTATTTATGCATGAATGGATTGGCGGATGGATGTATGGTAGGATAGATGTATGTATGAATGGATGGATGGATTATGGATGTATGGATGTATTGACGTATGGAT
>NW_017021349.1:0-209 GCF_001483705.2 Eufriesea mexicana | reverse complement strand
CACGTCTCGTTAAGTTGACTTGCGTTACGTTTGATAATGTTACGACTGGTTATGTTTAGAGAAGATTGTTTTGGCATTTGTGCTATACACTGCTATTTTGCAGATTTCTGCTCTCTACTGCGCCTAGTATATTCTTCTTGGCTCCAGGGATGTCAGGAACTATGGTCTGGGCACGCTAGTTTGAGCTATGTTACTTTCGGTTATGCTAC
>NW_017021348.1:0-209 GCF_001483705.2 Eufriesea mexicana | reverse complement strand
CAAAATCGCAAAAATTGACTAAAAATTTCTCGCCGAGGCTGCAAACGTATTATCCAAAGAACGACCTCCTCTCATATTATATTCTCCTGATAGAAAATCGCAAAATTGGCAGAAGGTTTCGTACCAACTCCACAAAATTTATAGGTTCAAAATTCTGTAAGCGTGTGAGCTCCTTTAATGTTATGTTTGCCTAATACAAAATTGCAAAA
>NW_017021347.1:0-209 GCF_001483705.2 Eufriesea mexicana | reverse complement strand
TTGCCATAGAATAGGTCTATTCAAAGTATATAATCTGTTCTATCTCGGTGAATAGGTCGCCTATCGCCTTCAAACAATGGCAAGTTCAGCCATCTACTTGCCAGAGAATAGTTCTGTTCAAAATCTTTAACCTGTTATAGCATGGAAAATAGATCGCCTGACGCCTCCAATCCAATGGCAGGAACAGCCATCTACTTGCCAGAGAATAG
>NW_017021346.1:0-209 GCF_001483705.2 Eufriesea mexicana | reverse complement strand
TAGACAGCCTGCAAAACACCAGCTGCACAATAAATGGTTCGTGTAAAACAATTTTGTATATAGGTTAGGCACGAAATGACATTCTGTGTTACAACATTCTACAACGTGTTTAGACTATTGCAAAAATGACATGAAATACACATGTGTGATACAAAATGTGTTTTACAGAAATATGAAATATTTTTTACAGAACTGTAAATTTATATTTA
>NW_017021345.1:0-209 GCF_001483705.2 Eufriesea mexicana | reverse complement strand
CAAAAAAGCTAGCTCACCACGATATTATTCGAAAATGTCAATAAAATTGTATTTTCCAACCAGTGTCTAGATCAGTGAAATGGCTTTAACACGCCAATAGTATCCTTCCCCATTATTTATGCGGGAAAGGTAGTTCACCAAGATACCAGCCGAAAATGTACACTAAATCGAGTTTTCCAGACTGATTCTTTTGCATTGCAATGGATGTA
>NW_017021344.1:0-209 GCF_001483705.2 Eufriesea mexicana | reverse complement strand
ATTTTACTTTCTAACGATTTTAAGATGGAAGAAAGAGGAGTATCTAGAGAATAAAACGTTTTACAGATAATTTGAACGGCAAAGAGTTAAGCATGGAATTCATTAGCTAATTATTCAGTTGAATTTCTGGATTCTTTGAGAAGGTTTACCGCTTCGTGCGTTTTGTTTTGCAAAAAGAAATTTGATTGGTATTGCAAAACTGTTGTATC
>NW_017021343.1:0-209 GCF_001483705.2 Eufriesea mexicana | reverse complement strand
ATAGCCATTCCAATTCTATAGAACCTGTCTGGAACATACATTTTTATTGACTTCCTCGGATAACTTTGTGGTGAGGTAAGCTAAAAGCATATATAAGAAGTAAATATTCAGTTGGCGTGCTATGGCCATTGCTGTACAATAGAATATGGCTGGAAAACTCAATTTTATTGACATTTTCGAGTAATATCGCTGTGAGCTAACTTTCTTGC
>NW_017021342.1:0-209 GCF_001483705.2 Eufriesea mexicana | reverse complement strand
CTACAGGTCAGGTTAGGATACCTCTGACCTTTGTGCTATAAACTGCAATTCTGCGGCTTTCTGCGCCCCACTATGCAACAGTATATTCCGCTTCTCTATGGGTAGGCCTGCCATGGTGCCCTCGGCACGTTACGTCATGTTATGCTACGTTTGGTTGTATTATGCTTCGATAGTCTACGATAGAATGAAGTTGACTTTTGTGCTATACA
>NW_017021341.1:0-209 GCF_001483705.2 Eufriesea mexicana | reverse complement strand
GTGGAAAGCTGAGATCGCTCGAAAGGCAGTGTATAGCGCAAAAATCAAAGCCACCATATACAATCGTAGCCAAGCATGGCCATGGCAAGTGTAACATAACTCAAACTAATGTGCCGAGAACACTATCCCTGGCGCCCACAGAGAAGGCCAGAGAGTGGTAGCGCACAGAAGAGCGCAAAAGTCCATAGAACAGCAGTGTGTAGAACAAA
>NW_017021340.1:0-209 GCF_001483705.2 Eufriesea mexicana | reverse complement strand
GTGGTCGCGGCACGTTAGGTTATGTTAGGCTACCTTTGGTTAGATTAGGTTGTGTCAGGTGGCTTTAGGGCATATATGACTCTTCTGTTTCACCCTGCATTGCGGCGGATTTCTTAGCTCTACTGTCCTCTGGTATATTCTGCTTTGCTCTTGGGATGCCAGCAATAGTGGTGTCGGCACGCTAGGTCGTGTTATGTTACGGTTGGCGT
>NW_017021339.1:0-209 GCF_001483705.2 Eufriesea mexicana | reverse complement strand
ACCAATGGTATCTTTCCTCCGTACTTATTCAGACAAGTCAGCTCACGGCGATAATATTCGAGATTGTCAATAGAACTGAACTTTTCAGTCAGATTCTATTGCAACGCAACGACATTAGCAACCCAATAGAATCTTACCTCGTAATGTACGCCAAAAAGTCTGCTCACCACAATATTTGTCGAAGATTTCGATAGAACTCAGCTTTTCGG
>NW_017021338.1:0-209 GCF_001483705.2 Eufriesea mexicana | reverse complement strand
GAACTTTCCAGCCAGATTCTATAGCACTGCAACGGGTATAGCACGCAAATGGAATCTTTCTTCATTATTCATGCAACGAAGACAGCGCACCACGATATTAGTCGGAAATGTCAATAAAATTTAAAGTTCCTGCAAGATTCTATACAATTGAAATGGCTATAGAACGCCAATACAATCTTTCCTCCTTATTTAAATAAGAAAGCTAGCTC
>NW_017021337.1:0-209 GCF_001483705.2 Eufriesea mexicana | reverse complement strand
TCCGTCCACACATCCACGCAGCCATACATCTATCCACCCAAACATACATCCATCCATATATCCGTCCAACCATACATAAGCCCATCCATAAATACATCCATCCAAACATCCATTCATCCATCCTTACATCCATCCATTCATCCATGCATCCATAAATGCATCCACCCATACATACGTCCATCCATACATCCATCCATCCATACATCCAT
>NW_017021336.1:0-209 GCF_001483705.2 Eufriesea mexicana | reverse complement strand
AAAATTGATTTTTCCAACCAGATTCTTTGGCATTCCGATGGCAATAGCACGCCAATAGAATCTATCCGCCTTATTTACGCAAGAAAGATAGTTAACCACTATATAAGTCGAAAATGTCAATAAAATTGAATCTGCCAGGCACATATTATATCACTGCAATGGTTATAGCACGCCAAAAGTATCTTTCCTCCTCATTTATGCCAGAAAAG
>NW_017021335.1:0-209 GCF_001483705.2 Eufriesea mexicana | reverse complement strand
ACTGCTATAATCAGCCTGGCTCCGTGGATGCCAGTAATAGTGTTCGCGGCATGTTTGGTTGGGATGTGCTACGTCTGGTTAGGGAACGTTAAGCAGTGTTTGGTTACGGTAGTTCCGATTCTTCTGCCATGAACTACTATTCGGAAGACAACTTCGCTCTACTGTGCTCAACACTATTCTGCTTGGTTTTGTGGAGGCCATCGGTGACG
>NW_017021334.1:0-209 GCF_001483705.2 Eufriesea mexicana | reverse complement strand
GCTGGAAAATTCAATTTTATTGTCATTCTCGATTAATATCGTAGTGAGCAAACCCCCTTCCCTTAAAAAGGAGGAAAGATTCTGTCGAAATACTGTAGCCACTGCAATTCCATAGAATCTGCAAGAGAAATTCGATTTTATTGACATTTTCGACTAATATCGTGGTTACCTAACTTTCTTGCATAAATAAGGACGATAGATACTTTTGG
>NW_017021333.1:0-209 GCF_001483705.2 Eufriesea mexicana | reverse complement strand
AACCCGACCTAACTTGGCCCAACCTAACAAATCCAAACGTGGTGTAGCTCAATACAACGTGACCAGAACAATATTTCTGGTCTCATAGCGCTGTGCAGAGCATATGGCAGCACATCAGAGCGCAGAAATCCACCGAATAACCGTGAATAGGACGAAAGTCGAAGCAATCCTCACCAAACTTAGCCTAACCTAACCCAACCAAACGCGAC
>NW_017021332.1:0-209 GCF_001483705.2 Eufriesea mexicana | reverse complement strand
ATTCATCCATCCATACATCCATCCATTCATTCATCCATCCATCCATACAAACATACATACATATATGCATCCACCCATACATCCATGCATCCATACAAACATACATACATACATACATACATCCATTCATCCATACATCCATACATATATAATCCATACATCCAAACATCCATACATCCTTACATTCGTACATCCGTACATCCATCCAT
>NW_017021331.1:0-209 GCF_001483705.2 Eufriesea mexicana | reverse complement strand
CTTGGTGCAATCACCGACCCTAACCAGGGCAGCGGCCACCTCGCGGGGGGTGACAGAGTCGACAATCCCTGTCACCCTCTGCTCCGCTGTTTTGGTGAGAAATGTAACCTGCACGCCGGATCCTTCCAATACTTCGCTCATTCGCTCGGCGACAGTTGCGGCACACTGTGCGCCCTCGGGTCCGCCGACCTCCAGCAGGAGACCCCCGG
>NW_017021330.1:0-209 GCF_001483705.2 Eufriesea mexicana | reverse complement strand
GCCATTGCAATGCTACCGAATATGGCTGGAAAATGTAATTTTATTGACATTTTCGACTAATATATTTGTGAGGTAACTTTTTTGTATAAATAAGGAGGAAAGATACGAATTGGTGTGCTGTAACCATTGAAATGCTATAGAAATTGCTCCAAAGTTCAATTTTATTGACATTTTCGATTAATATCGTGGTGAGGTAGCTATCGTGCATA
>NW_017021329.1:0-209 GCF_001483705.2 Eufriesea mexicana | reverse complement strand
GTTTAGGTAGGTTACGTTCGGTTAGGTTGAGTTAATAAATGTTAGGTTAGGTTCCCTTTGACGATTGCGCTACTCGCTGCAATGCTGTGGATTTCTGCGCTCTGCTGTGCTTCAGTATGTTCTGCTTGGCGCTGTGAATGCCAGCTATAGTGGTCTCGGCACGTTAGGTTCTGATTGGCCACGTTTTGTTAGGCTATGTTACCCTTGGT
>NW_017021328.1:0-209 GCF_001483705.2 Eufriesea mexicana | reverse complement strand
CCAGGACCGAGGAGGACATAGTAGAGCACAGCTGAACGCTGCGGTCCACCATGTCACATTTCAGAGCACGAATGTCAGAGCCATCCATACGAAATTAACCTAACCTAAGCAAATCAAACATAATGTAATTGAAACTAACGTGCCGTGAAAGATATTGCTGACATTTCCGTGGGCTAAGCAGAATATAGGAGAGCGCAGTAGAGCGCAGA
>NW_017021327.1:0-209 GCF_001483705.2 Eufriesea mexicana | reverse complement strand
AGCACTGCAATGGCTATAGCACGCCAATAAAATCGTTCCTCCTTATTCATGCAAGAAAGCTACATCACAACGATATTAGTCGAAGATGTCAATAAAATTGAATTATCGAGGCAGGCTCTATAGCATTGCAATGGCTATAGCTCGCAAGCAGTATCTTTCCTCCTTACACATGCAAGAATGTCAGCTCACCACGATATTAGTCGAAAATG
>NW_017021326.1:0-209 GCF_001483705.2 Eufriesea mexicana | reverse complement strand
TCCCCATAGCCAAGCAGAATGTACTAGAGCACAGTAGATCGTGGAAACTCACCGAACAGTAGCGTAGAGCACAAACGTCAAAGCTACTCTAGCCAAACATAACCTACCCTAACCAAACCAAACGTAACCTAACTGAACCGAACATGCCGCCGTCACTGTTGCTGGCATCCCCAGAGCGGTGAAGAACATATTAGAGCACAGTAGAGCGC
>NW_017021325.1:0-209 GCF_001483705.2 Eufriesea mexicana | reverse complement strand
TGGGTCAGGTTAGGTTAGTGTATCTTCGACTTTAGTGCTTTCCACTGATAATCGGTGGATTTCCGGACTCTACATTGATGTACTACACTCTGCTGGGCCTTGGGGTGGCCGACAATAGTGGCCGCTGCACGTTAGGTTGCGTTATAATGAGATTGGTTAGGTTACGTTAGGCCATGTTTGGTTAGTTTAGCTTCAACTTTTGTGCTGTA
>NW_017021324.1:0-209 GCF_001483705.2 Eufriesea mexicana | reverse complement strand
CCACTATGACAGTCAATGTGTTAAATGATCATACTCAGATTTTTTATTAAAAATTCTGTATCCAGTGTTAAACACGTGTTATGAATTTTTTAGTATCATCCTTTACTCGATTTTCTTTGAGACGCTTTCATTTTTCCGAGGAATACAAACCGAGGACACAAACGCCAGTCACCGATGACCATCATGGCATTCAAAGTGTTAAGAAAGAC
>NW_017021323.1:0-209 GCF_001483705.2 Eufriesea mexicana | reverse complement strand
GGGAGGCCAGAAATAGAGTGCGCGCCGCGTTAGGTTTAGATGCCATACGTTTGGTTAGGTTATGTCAGCATGGGTTAGGTCTGGATAACCTTTGCCTAACTGCTATTCACTGCCATTCTATTGAGTTCTATTCTCCGCTCTCCTCCAATATTTTCTGCTTGGCGTTGGGGAGGCCAAAGTCAGCGGCCTGGGTACGTTAGTACTTGTTA
>NW_017021322.1:0-209 GCF_001483705.2 Eufriesea mexicana | reverse complement strand
AGCAGAGCATTTTAGAGCACATCAGGGAGCAGAAACCCACCGGATAGCAGATTATAGCAGGAAGGTCGAAGGTAACATAACCAAACGTAACCCAACCTAACCTAATCGAACGTCACGTAACAAAACGTAACGTACCGCGAACACTGTTGCTCGCCTCCACTGTGTCGAGTAGAGTATAGTAGAGCAATGTGTCGCGCAGAAATCCACCG
>NW_017021321.1:0-209 GCF_001483705.2 Eufriesea mexicana | reverse complement strand
ATTGCACTACTGGAATCTGCTTGATTCTGGGGAGGCTAGCAATAGCGGTCGAGGCTCGGTTGTACGAGTAACGTTACGTGCGGTTAGGTTAGGCTAGGTTAAGTTTCGTTATGCTACGTTAGGTCATGATGGCTTTGACTATTGTACCAGGCACAACTAAACGGCGAATTTCTGCGCCATACTGTGTTGTAATACTCCCTGCTTGGGCC
>NW_017021320.1:0-209 GCF_001483705.2 Eufriesea mexicana | reverse complement strand
AAATTCGCGATACTACAATATCCACAAAAGATTAATTTCTTATTACAGTGGGCCCTCGATTTTATCACACAATTGGTTCCTGAAAGGATGTGCGAATGTTGAATGTTCTAAAATAGATGCATGTAAAAAATATGCACCAAAATCTGCGTTTTGAAGTATTTATTTATCAATATGTATACATAATGAAGTTAAAGAGGCGTGTTTAAATG
>NW_017021319.1:0-209 GCF_001483705.2 Eufriesea mexicana | reverse complement strand
AAGAGTCTTTCCTCATTATTTATGCATGAAAGTTAGCTCACAACGATATTAGTGGAAAATATTCATAAAATGTATTTTCCAGCCAGATTCTATGGCATTGCTATTGCTACAGCACGCCAGTAGAAACTTTCCTCCTTATATATGCAAGTAAGTTAGCCCGCCACGATATAAGTCGAAAATGTCAATAATATTGAATTTTCCGGCCAGAT
>NW_017021318.1:0-209 GCF_001483705.2 Eufriesea mexicana | reverse complement strand
GTAACGTGACGCGGCCACTATTCCTCGCCTGCCCATAGTCGAGCAGGGTATGGTAGAGAAACGAAGAGCTCATAAATCCACCGAATAGCAGTGTATAGCATAAAAGTCGTGGATACCATGGCCAAACCTGGCATAACCTAACTTATTCAAACGAAGCATATCTCAATATAACGTGCCACGACCGCTACTGATGTCCATCGCGGAGCCAA
>NW_017021317.1:0-209 GCF_001483705.2 Eufriesea mexicana | reverse complement strand
GCCCAGGTCAGGTCAGGTCAGGTTAGGTCAGTTCAGGTCAGGCTAGGCCAGTACAGGTCAGATCATGTCAGATCAGGTCAGGCCAGTTCAGGTCAGATCACTTCAGATCGGATAATGTCATGTCAGGTCACCTCAGATCACGTCAAGCCAGGCAATGTCGGGGCCGGTCATGTCAGGTCAGGTCAAGTCAGCTCAGGTCAGGTCAGGTA
>NW_017021316.1:0-209 GCF_001483705.2 Eufriesea mexicana | reverse complement strand
TGTCTTTATATTAAAAGACTCTAATCAAAATTATGTAATGAATAGTGGTATCAGAATTACTGAAGTTTCAGGAAGTTGGTGTACATGGATAACACAAATTAAAGAGACAAAATGCAACGAATCTCAAAAAAGTTAGATTTGTATTTTATGAATGTGAGATATATAGATAGCCTAGTTACATATAACCTAGTCAAAGATAACCTAGTTAA
>NW_017021315.1:0-209 GCF_001483705.2 Eufriesea mexicana | reverse complement strand
GCGGCACGTTAGGTTATGCCTGGTTATGTTCGGGTGGTTTACGTTCGCATGAGTTAGGCTGGGGTAGCTTCGATCTTTCTGCTGTAGACAGCGGTCTATGGATTTCTGGGTTCTACAATCCTCCAATATGCACCGCATGGCCCCGGGGAGGCCAGCAATAGTGTTCGGGGTGCGTTAGGTTGAGTTATGTTACGTTTGGTTATGAGAAG
>NW_017021314.1:0-209 GCF_001483705.2 Eufriesea mexicana | reverse complement strand
AACCCACTCAACGTAACGCGGAGCGAGCACTATTGCTGGCATCCACAGATCCAAGCAGAACATGTTAGAAGAGTGTAGAGCGCAGAAATCCATGGAATCGAGGTGTACGGCTGAAAGGCCAAACGTTCCCTAA
This sequence comes from Eufriesea mexicana, assembly GCF_001483705.2. NCBI lineage: Eukaryota > Metazoa > Arthropoda > Insecta > Hymenoptera > Apidae > Eufriesea > Eufriesea mexicana. The sequence continues at coordinate 76 of NW_017021314.1, read as the reverse complement.
CCTAACCAAGCCCAACCTAAGATAGCCACACGTAATTTGACCCACCCTGTCATGCAACGACCACAGTTACTAGCAT
>NW_017021313.1:0-209 GCF_001483705.2 Eufriesea mexicana | reverse complement strand
TAGGAAGAGGGCCATAATTGTTTAAAATTTGTATTGTAAATCACGATCCTAAATTTCAATTTTTCATCGTTAAATTATTATATATATACAGGATATATATACAGGATTATTTTAATCTAGTATATCTAAAATTGCACTAATTTAACCTAAAGATAGGAAGAGGTCCATAATTGTTTAAAATTTTTATTGTAAATCACGATGCTAAATTT
>NW_017021312.1:0-209 GCF_001483705.2 Eufriesea mexicana | reverse complement strand
AGCGACTGCACTCAGGAATTTATTGTTATTCGTCAATAACATTAAAGATTCCTGGTGTATCCGTTGATAATTTTGGAAATGCTATAGTATCTAAATCATCATCGAGCAGATTAATCCAACGGTTCAGTGTTCCGTAAGTGGATGTGCCAAGTATCGTACTGACAATTGTAATTATGTGTAGCAATAACTGATCTATACATTATTATTTC
>NW_017021311.1:0-209 GCF_001483705.2 Eufriesea mexicana | reverse complement strand
GATTGACGGCGTTAGGCGATCTATTCACCATGGTACAACAGATAATAGATTTTGAATAGACATTTTCCCTGGCAAGTACATGGACGTACTTGCCATTGGATTGCAGGCGATATGCGATCTAATCACCAAGCTATCGTAGCTTATTAGTTTTGAATATACTCATTTTCTGGCGTGTAGATGGCTGTACTTGCCATAGGATTGAAGGCGTT
>NW_017021310.1:0-209 GCF_001483705.2 Eufriesea mexicana | reverse complement strand
GTCAAGCAGAGTAAAGCAGAGCACTGTAGATCCTCCGATATGCAGTGTACACCACGAAAGTCAAAGCTATCGTAACCAAACTTGTACCAACCTAACCTGACCAAACTTAAGCTAACTCAAGATCACGTGCATCGGCCACTATTGCCTGCCTGCCTGGATTCGGCAGTGAGTAGTGGAGCAATGTAGAGCGCGGACATCCCCCGAATAGC
>NW_017021309.1:0-209 GCF_001483705.2 Eufriesea mexicana | reverse complement strand
AAAGATAGCTTACAACGATATTAGTTGAAAATGTCTATAAAATCGAAACTGCCAGGCACATTCAGTGTCATTGCAATGGTTATAGCAGGCCAAAATGATCTTTCCTCCATACCTATGCAAGGAAGCTAGCTCACCACGATATAAGCCGAAAATGACAATAAAATTGAACTTTCTAGCCTGATTCTACAGCATTGCAGTGGTAATAGCTT
>NW_017021308.1:0-209 GCF_001483705.2 Eufriesea mexicana | reverse complement strand
TGAAGAAATTCAGAAAATATAAGCCATGAAAGTCAAACGACGCAAAAACTTTTCACCGGCCTGTCACATTCGGCACTATCTTTCATAAAGGATGGGATAAAATCGAGAAAAACCCAGCAAACTAATTAAAACACAAATCACTCTACGTAATTAAATTAAAAAATCGTGAAAATCTGAAGAAATTTGGAAAATATAAGCCATGAAAGTGA
>NW_017021307.1:0-209 GCF_001483705.2 Eufriesea mexicana | reverse complement strand
CCTCCTTACCTATGCAAGGAAGTCAGCTCACCACGATATCAGTCGAAAATGTCAGTAAAATTGTATTTTCCAACAAGATTCTGAAGCATTGCAATGCCTACATCACGCCAACCGAATCTTTTCTCCTTATTTGAGCAAGAAAGTTTGCTCACAACGATATTAGTCGAAAATGTCAATAAAATTGTATTTTCAAGCCAGATTCTATAGGA
>NW_017021306.1:0-209 GCF_001483705.2 Eufriesea mexicana | reverse complement strand
CTGCGTTTGCCAGGTTATATTAGTGTGGATTAGGTTGGGATTGCTTTGACTTTAGTGGTATAGCCTGCTTTTCGGTGGACTTATGCGCTATTCTGTGCACTAGTATATTCTGCTTGGATCTGGACAGGCCAGCAACCCTGGTCGCTTCATGTTACTTTCGGTCATTTTACGTTACGTTTTGTCAAGATTTCCTAGGTTAGGAAAGGATG
>NW_017021305.1:0-209 GCF_001483705.2 Eufriesea mexicana | reverse complement strand
TTTGTAAATGCATCGATTAAACGGGGACAGGATCGACGTTAGACCCAAATTTATTTAGATGACGTCTGTTATAATAACAACGTCTACATACGAGAATATCATTATTCTAATTTATCATTAGATTCCCGTCTTGCAATGACGAATTTTTAGTTTATTTTAATTATATACAGTTTATTTTTCTCTTTCATTTTTAATTAAATTATCTGTGA
>NW_017021304.1:0-209 GCF_001483705.2 Eufriesea mexicana | reverse complement strand
TTAGTCGAAAATGTAGACAAAATTGAATTTTCCATCCATATTCCACAGCATTGCGACGGCTATAGCACGCCAATTGTATCCTTCCCCCGGATTTATGAAAGAAAAATAGCTCACCATGATATTAGTCGAAAATGTCTATAAATTTATATTTTCCAACCACATTCAGCATCACTGCAGTGGCTACAGCACGCCAATAGAATTATTCATTC
>NW_017021303.1:0-209 GCF_001483705.2 Eufriesea mexicana | reverse complement strand
CATTATATTGATACTTATATTGTGTTAGTTTAGAGATTATGATGATTTGTGAGAAAAATGTCATTTAATTACTTTTTTGATATGAAGAAAACTTTTTTTAGAAAACTGCAGGTGACTTGTATGATGTGACTGTTACGTCCAGACTGTTCAAAGGGTTAAAAGGGCCTGCTGTTTCTCGCTGCTCTCACTCTCAAATCCGGAACAGTGCA
>NW_017021302.1:0-209 GCF_001483705.2 Eufriesea mexicana | reverse complement strand
CGTGAGGTCTACTGAGGTCCAATATATTCTGCTTTTCTCTGGGGGCGTAAACATTAGTGGTCACGATCATTTGTGTTGAGCAATGCTACGTTCCGTTTGGTTGGGTTAGGTCAGGTTAGGTTAGGACATCTACGCCTATTGTTCTATTCACTGCAATGCGGTGGATTTCTGCGCACTACTGTGCTCTTGTACATTCTGCTTGCACCTGT
>NW_017021301.1:0-209 GCF_001483705.2 Eufriesea mexicana | reverse complement strand
ACGCGAGAAAGTTAACTCACCACGATATTAGACGAAAATGTCAAAAAAATTGAATTTTCCATCCACATTCTACACCATTGCAATGTCTATAGCAGGCCAATAGAATGTAACTTCTTATTTATGCAAGAAAGAGAGCTCACCACGACATTAGTCGAAAATGTCAAAAAAATTGATTTTTCCTGCAAGATTCTATAGCATTGCAATGGTTA
>NW_017021300.1:0-209 GCF_001483705.2 Eufriesea mexicana | reverse complement strand
GTCGAAAATGTCAATAAAATTGTATTTTCCAGCCAGATTTTACAGCATTGCGATGGCTATAGCTCGGCAAAAGGAACTTTCCTCCTTACCTATGCAAGGAAGTTAGCACACAACAATCTTAGTCGAAAATGTCAGTAAAATTGAAATTTCCGGCTAGATTCTGTTGCACTACAATGTCTATAGCACCTCAACAGAATCTTTTCTCCTTA
>NW_017021299.1:0-209 GCF_001483705.2 Eufriesea mexicana | reverse complement strand
TAACGTGCCGCGACCACTATTGCTGGCGTCCCCAGAGGCATGCAGAATACGATAGAGAACAGTCAGAGCGCAGAAATGTATATATAGAATAGCAGTAAATAACCCAAAAGCCAAATCTATTCTAATCAAATTTATCACAAACAAATCAGAGAAACGCACCTGAACTGCACCTAACGCGCCGCAGCAACAAATTCTTCCCCCCCCCCCCC
>NW_017021298.1:0-209 GCF_001483705.2 Eufriesea mexicana | reverse complement strand
GCAAGTACTGCCATCTACTTGCCAGAGAATAGGCCTATTCAAAATCTATAACCTGTTACAGCTCGGTGAGTAGATAGCTTAACGCCTTCAATCCAATTGCAAGTACGGCCACCTGCTTGCCAGAGAATAGGTCTACTCAAAACCTGTAATCTGTTATAGCCTGCTGAATAGGTCCCTTAACGCCTTCAACCAGTGGCAAGTACAGCCAC
>NW_017021297.1:0-209 GCF_001483705.2 Eufriesea mexicana | reverse complement strand
ATATCCTCTGGCAAGTAGATGGCTGTACTTGCCATTGGATTGAAGGCGTCAGGCGATCTGTTCGCCAAGCTATTACAGGTTGTAGATTTTGAATAGAACTATTCTCTGGCAAGTAGATGGCTGTCCTTGCCATTGGTTGAAGGCGCTAGGCGACCTATTCATCAAGCTACAACAGATTATATACTTTGAATAGACCTATTCTATGGCAA
>NW_017021296.1:0-209 GCF_001483705.2 Eufriesea mexicana | reverse complement strand
GGTATATTAATTGTCAACGTGTTCTTTAATACAATGGCCATGGTACTGCGTGGATGGCTATACCAAGTTCAGTATCATTATTTGTTGCTGTCCCTTGCGATAGTTACCAACACATTGATGATTCATGAGTGAGTGTAGAATTAAGGGATCAGTGAACCTATTACTGCTTTGGCTATAGTTTGTTGTCGGTGGCCCTACCATATACTGTA
>NW_017021295.1:0-209 GCF_001483705.2 Eufriesea mexicana | reverse complement strand
CATACCAGTGGATAGTGGAACACGGAACTCCATAGAATCGGAGTGTACATCAGAGGAGTCTAAACTACAGATGCCTAACCCAAGAAAACAGTGCATACGCAAACATAGCCTAACACAACGTAACGTGCCGCGGCCACTATTGCTGCACTCCCCACGGGCAAGCCGAATGTAGCAGAGCACAGTAGAAGGAAGGAATCGACCGAATATCA
>NW_017021294.1:0-209 GCF_001483705.2 Eufriesea mexicana | reverse complement strand
CAACAAATCCAAGCCATGGGAACAACCAAATCTTCTCATAACACGTAACCCTGTAGGATAGGACGTAGACGGACGAAGAAAATTTGCAATAATGTGAAGGAGAGATCGCCGGTTGATCGTTAACACGAGGAAGATCATGCCGAACGTTCCAATTGCCAATCAGTAACCACTTCTCTTATTTTTGCCCATCGAAGTACCTCTTCGGTTTC
>NW_017021293.1:0-209 GCF_001483705.2 Eufriesea mexicana | reverse complement strand
CATACTCTGCTCGACACAGAGGTGACGAATGATGGTAGTCCCTCTCGTTAGGCAGAGGTAGGCAACGTTTGGTTGCGTTACGTTTGGTTAAGGTAGGAGATGACACCTTTGACTTTTGTGCTAAACACTGCTTTTCGGTGGATTTGTGCGCTCCACCCTCCTCTCATATGCTCCGTTTGGCAATATGGAGGCCACCAATACATGTCGCG
>NW_017021292.1:0-209 GCF_001483705.2 Eufriesea mexicana | reverse complement strand
CAAGCTATAACAGGTTATAGATTTTGAAAAGCCTATTCTCTGGCTAGTAGATGGCTGCCCTTGTCATTGGATTGAAGGCGTCAGGTGATCTATTCACCAAGCTACGACAGGTTATAGATTTTGAATAGAAATATTCTCTGGCAAGGAGGTGGCTGTGCTTGCCATTGTTTGAAGGCGTTAGGCGACCTATTCACCAGTCTACAACAGAT
>NW_017021291.1:0-209 GCF_001483705.2 Eufriesea mexicana | reverse complement strand
GGCTAACTCAACCTACCGTGCAGGGAACACAATTACTTGACTCTCCAGAGACGGGCAGAGTACAGCAGAGCAATGTAGTGAGTAGAAACCGTCCGAATGGCGGTGTACAGCGCACATGTCAGTGGTATCCTAAGCTAACGCAAACGAACCTCTCCTAACGAAGCGTAGTCTTACGCAGCCTATCGCGCCGAGGCTAATACTTCCGGCAT
>NW_017021290.1:0-209 GCF_001483705.2 Eufriesea mexicana | reverse complement strand
TGTATGGATGCATGTATGTGTGGATGTACGAACGTATGGATGATACGGATGTATGGATGTATGAATGTATATATTTATGGATGTATGTATGGAAGGATGAATGAATGGATGGATGTCTGGATGTGTGTATGTATGGATGTATGGAGGTATGGATGTATGTATGGGTGGATGTATGGATGTATGTATGGATGTATGGATGTATGGGTGTG
>NW_017021289.1:0-209 GCF_001483705.2 Eufriesea mexicana | reverse complement strand
TTATAGATTTTGAATAGACCTATTCTCTGGCAAGAGGATGGCTGTACTTGCCATTGGATTGCAGGCGATAGGCGAACTAATCACCAAGCTATGACAGGTTATACGTTTTGATTATACTCATTCTCTGGCGTGTAGGTGGCTGTACCTGCCATTGGATTGAAGGCGTTAGGCGATCTATTCACAATGCTATAACAGGCTATAGATTTTGA
>NW_017021288.1:0-209 GCF_001483705.2 Eufriesea mexicana | reverse complement strand
AAACCGTCTTTGCACTTTCAGTATGTTTTCATACTTATAGTAGCACTTTAAAATATATTTACGTTTTTCAAAGTCTGGTCTAAAATCAGCCATTATTTTAAATGGGTTATACCTAGAAAAGAAAAAATAAATTAGAAAGAATAAGGTATTATAGTGTGTATACTTTTTATTGGGACACCCTGTATATTTCCACCTAAATAGTATACAAA
>NW_017021287.1:0-209 GCF_001483705.2 Eufriesea mexicana | reverse complement strand
GCGATTGGTTAATTTAGGAAATAACAGCTTTAACTTTTGCACTATACACTGCTCTTTTCGGTGAAACACTGCGCTCTCCAGCGCTCTAATATCTTCTGCTTGTCTCTGGGGCACAGGGAATGGTATTCGTGTCACGTTTGGATGAGATGGATTCCGTTCGCTTTGGTTAGGTTTGTATAAGTTTGGTCAGGATGGGTTTGGCTTTTTGT
>NW_017021286.1:0-209 GCF_001483705.2 Eufriesea mexicana | reverse complement strand
ATACATAATTGTATGAAATTTCTACTTGCCTTGGAGTTCCTTTTACCCATAATTGTAACTCAATGTCACCAACAGTTGTCTTCATTATAATCTAGTTAGAACAAATATATTAGTTTTACTAATGTAAAATACGTTTAAAATCAAAGTTATTAAAATTTATTATTGATTATTGTAATTCAAATTACAAATTATTTAATATATTAATATAG
>NW_017021285.1:0-209 GCF_001483705.2 Eufriesea mexicana | reverse complement strand
TACATACATGCACACATCCATATATACTCCCATACATTCATCCATACATACATGCATACATACACCCTTGCATACATCCATACATACATACACACCACCGTACAACCGTCCATCCATACCGCAATCCATCCATACATCCACCCATTCACACAGCCATCCATCCATACATGCATCCGCCAATCCGTACATCCCGCCATGCATCCATACAC
>NW_017021284.1:0-209 GCF_001483705.2 Eufriesea mexicana | reverse complement strand
TTATAGAAAGACAACGAAAAATGCCGTAAAGAGGGTGAAATTATTTTCTCGAATCGCACTTTTAACTGATTCGCAGTCGTAGTCCAAATTCCCTTCAAAGTTTACCTTTATCCTACTAACCAATAACGCATTTACGCACTTCACATGCGTATATCTGTATCAAATAAAATCGCAACGCGGGAAAACAGGTTTCATACATCGAACCTAAA
>NW_017021283.1:0-209 GCF_001483705.2 Eufriesea mexicana | reverse complement strand
ACCCTGACCAAACTTAGCCTAACCTAACCAAACCGAACGTAACCTGTCTGAATGTATCGAGACAGGACCGCTATTGCTGGCCTCCGCAGAGCCGAGCAGAAGACATTAGTTTATAGTAGGACGCAGAAATTCATAGAATCGCAGCACATATCGGATATGTCAAAGTTACACAGACCTAACCTAAACCAACAGGACATAAACGAACATAG
>NW_017021282.1:0-209 GCF_001483705.2 Eufriesea mexicana | reverse complement strand
TTTTGTTGACATTTTCAACTGATATCTTGGTGAACTATGTTTCATGCATAAATAAGTGTGATACATGATATTGGCTTGCTATAGCCATGGCAATGCTATAGAATCTGGCTGGAAAGTTCAATTTTATTGACATTATCAAGCACTACCGTGGTGACCTAACTTTCTTGCACATAGAAGGAGGAAAGTTTCTACTGGCGTACTATAGTCAC
>NW_017021281.1:0-209 GCF_001483705.2 Eufriesea mexicana | reverse complement strand
ATAACATATTTGAGCACAGTAGAGCGCAGAAGTTCAACGAACAGCTGTGTATAGCACAAAAGTTAAAGCCACTCTGACCAAGCCTAACGTAGTCTAACCTAACGATACGTAACATAACTCATCCTATCGTGTCACGACGGCCATTTCTGGCCTCCCCAAGGTCGAGTATGGTATAGTAGAGCAATGACGGGCGAAGAAATCCACCGAAT
>NW_017021280.1:0-209 GCF_001483705.2 Eufriesea mexicana | reverse complement strand
CACCCGGTGGATTTCTGCACTCTACTGTGCTCTAGTAGGCACTGTTTGGATCTGGGGAGGCCAACTATTGCGGTCTCGGCACGTTAGGTTGTGCTATGTTACGTTTGGATAGATTACGTTTGCCATAGTTAGGTTAGGATAGCTTCGGCTTTTGTGCTATACGTTGCCATTAGGTGGATTTCTGCGCCCTACTGTGCTCTTATATGTTC
>NW_017021279.1:0-209 GCF_001483705.2 Eufriesea mexicana | reverse complement strand
GCTCAAATCAAAGATTCGGAAATTTATTTATTTAATAGTCGAATGTTAGGGTGGTCTGTTTGAGGTTAGGTTTGTTTGAAATCTGTGATGGAACTTTGACGAAGATACATAAAAATATTGATTTTGAAATTTGAGGATTGAGAGTGTTGAAATTATTTTTGAGTTTTTTGTAGGTTTGGTAATTATATATGCATTATGCTGGGGGTGGT
>NW_017021278.1:0-209 GCF_001483705.2 Eufriesea mexicana | reverse complement strand
TCAATTAATCTGAATTTTCAAAACACATTATATATCATTGCAATGGCTATAGCACGCCAATAGCATTCTTCCTTCCTATTTATGATAGAAAGATAGCTCAATATGATTTTAGTCGAAAACGTCAATAAATTTGAATTTTCCAACTTCATTCAATATCATTGCAATGACTATAGCACGCCAACAGAATTATTCCTGCTTATTTATGCAAG
>NW_017021277.1:0-209 GCF_001483705.2 Eufriesea mexicana | reverse complement strand
AGTGGTGAGCTAACTTCGTTCCCTAAGTAAGGAGTAAAGATCCTTCTTGAGTGCTATAGCCATAGCAATGCACTAGAATCTGACTGTAAAATTCAATTTTATTGACATTTGTGACTAATATCGTGGTGAGCTTACTTTCTTGCATGAACAAGGATGAAAGATTATAGTGGCAAGCTATAACCATTGCAATGCTATAGAATCTGGTCGGA
>NW_017021276.1:0-209 GCF_001483705.2 Eufriesea mexicana | reverse complement strand
TATTTTATGGAATCATACACTGAAGCATTACAGAGATTGTTTAATTATGTTGCAGCAGCAAGAACAAAGTGGAATAACACACAGATCTAGATGCTATAATGGAGGGAGGTGTGTTTATCAGTCTAGAACACAAAAATTGATGCAGACAGAAAGTAATTATACTGGATTATACGACACTGTAAACACCTCAGCTGAATGAAAAGGTTTAA
>NW_017021275.1:0-209 GCF_001483705.2 Eufriesea mexicana | reverse complement strand
TCGGTTAAGTTAAGATTCTCTTGGTTAGGAGGGGATAGGTATGCGTTTAGTGCTATTATCTGCAGCTATGTGCATTCCTGAACCCTACAGTGAGCTGATATTTTCAGCTTGTCTCTGGCCATGCCAGCAACAGTTGTCTCGGCACTTTATGATGGGTCATGTTACGTTCGGTAAGGATGGGTCAGGCTAACTTTTGTCAGGATAGCTTC
>NW_017021274.1:0-209 GCF_001483705.2 Eufriesea mexicana | reverse complement strand
GGCGTGATTGAGGCATGAGGTCATCGTCTGTGACAGTACCTTCTTGCCTCGGCACGACTGTAAAGCGCATGGGAACGCTTGGGCTGTTCCTCGAAAATAGAGGATAGTAAACAGCGATCTCGGGTTTGGCTGGAGCGTTTAGGGTGTGTTATCTGGTGTGCGTGCGGAAGGATGAGTGACCGTGCGCAAGGATCGTACGAATGGGGTTA
>NW_017021273.1:0-209 GCF_001483705.2 Eufriesea mexicana | reverse complement strand
ACAACCGTCCATGCGCACATCCATCCATCCATGCATACACCCATACACACATCCATACATCCAAACACACATCAATACATACATCCATTGATATTTCCATACATACATCCGTACATGCATCCATACATCCAACCATACATGCATCTATATATACGCCCTTCCATCCATCCATGCATACGGTCTTCCACCCATCCTTTCAGCCACTCTTC
>NW_017021272.1:0-209 GCF_001483705.2 Eufriesea mexicana | reverse complement strand
TCATACATTGCACTGGTCCTCCTGTTCTGAATCTATGTGAAGAATATGACTTATCACATAAAATGTGACAAAATCGGTGAACAAAACGCGGATTATGATACCTCGTAAGTATAATAATTAAACGCGAACATGGAAATTAGTCCTTCGACTTCCACGCCTAAATCACATGTTTCACTCATGACGCCATGGGAGTGTACCCCGATAGATGC
>NW_017021271.1:0-209 GCF_001483705.2 Eufriesea mexicana | reverse complement strand
TCTATTTAACACTTAAATGCCATTCCAATTTCACGTGTCATTCCATTCACGCCATAGTGAGCTGTCATGTGGGCCCTTCCGGGCCGTACGGATCGGCGAGGCCTGAACGGAATGTCTAGTGCCGGTCCCTAGGGACCTAGCATGTTGTTTATCCATTTGGGAAAAATCCCTAACACCTGTCAATACTCCTCTTCGAATTCTCAGCGAAT
>NW_017021270.1:0-209 GCF_001483705.2 Eufriesea mexicana | reverse complement strand
ACGATCTACTATGCTCTACTGCATCCAGCATAGCCCTGCGTATTCCAGCAATAGTGGTCACGGAACGGTAGGCTGTGTTATGTAACGTTTGGTTTCGTTACGTTCGGCGCGGTTAGGATAGGACAGCATTGCCTTTCGTGCTATAAACTGCTATACGGTTGATTTCTGCGCTTTACTGCGCTCTAATCTTTTCTACCTGGCTCTGGAAA
>NW_017021269.1:0-209 GCF_001483705.2 Eufriesea mexicana | reverse complement strand
AACGTATTGGTGTATGTTAGGATGTATGTATTGATGTCTCTATGGATGCATGGATGGATGGGTTGATGGGTGGATGGATGTATGTATGAACGGATGTATGGAAGGATAGACGAATGTATGCATGGATGTATGTATGGATGGATGTGTGTATGTATGAATGGTCGGATGTATATATGTATGGATGTATGGATTGATGGATGTATGGATGG
>NW_017021268.1:0-209 GCF_001483705.2 Eufriesea mexicana | reverse complement strand
CGAACCTAACCTAGCCAAACGTAACCTAACACATCCTGGCGCACCGCGGCCACTATTTTTAGAGTTCCCATAGCAAAGCATGGGTCATTAGGTCACAGTAGAGCGCAGAAATGCTCCGGGTACCAGTGTACAACACAAAGGACATAGCTATCCTATTCTAACCTATCCGAGCGTAGCCACCCTATCGCAGCCTAACTAAACCTAACGTG
>NW_017021267.1:0-209 GCF_001483705.2 Eufriesea mexicana | reverse complement strand
CTGGTAAATTCAATTTTACTGACATTTTCGACTGATATCGTGGTGATCTAACTTCCTTGCATAGGTAAGGAGGAAAGGTCATTTTGGCGTGCTATATCCATTGCAATACATTAGAACCTGGCTGGAAAATTCAATTTTATTGAAACTTACGACTAATATCGTGGTGAGTTAACTTTCTTGCATAAATAAGGAGGAAAGATTCTATTGGT
>NW_017021266.1:0-209 GCF_001483705.2 Eufriesea mexicana | reverse complement strand
CAACATCACTGACCACCCCAGAGACGAGAAAAGTATGGTAGAGCAATGTAGAGTGTGGAAACCCTCCAAAGATATGTGTGTGGCACAAAATTAAAAGATAACGTGATCAAACCTAACCTAACATATCCTATCCAAACCTAGCATAACGAAGCCTAACGTGCCGCGACTACTATTGCTGGCATCCACGGAGACAGTCAGGATATGGTGGA
>NW_017021265.1:0-209 GCF_001483705.2 Eufriesea mexicana | reverse complement strand
GACCTAACACAAACGAACATAACCTTGACAAACGTAGCCTAACTATACCTAACGTGACGGGAAAACCATTACTGGCCACCCCAGTGTCGAGCAAAATACATTAGAGCAACGCAGAGCGTAGAAATCCTCCGAAGCGGAGTGTGCACCACACAAATCAAGTATAACATGACCAAACCCATCCTAACCTAACCCAACGAAACGTAACGTAA
>NW_017021264.1:0-209 GCF_001483705.2 Eufriesea mexicana | reverse complement strand
AGGTCAGGCCAGGCCAGATCATGTCTGGTCAGGTCAGTTCAGGTATGGCCGGTTCAAGTCACGGCAGGTCAGGTCGCGTCAGGTAATATCAGGTCAGGTAAGGCCAGTTCAGGTCAGTTCAGGTCAGGCCAGGTCAGCCAGGTCATGCCAGGTCAGGTCAGGTTAGGTCATGTCAGATCAGTCCGGTCAGGTCAGGCCAGGTCAGGTCA
>NW_017021263.1:0-209 GCF_001483705.2 Eufriesea mexicana | reverse complement strand
TATGGTTGTATATATGTATGGATGTATGGGTGTATGGATGTATGTTTGTATGGAGGGATGGATTATTGAATGGATGTATGTATGGATGGATGAAGGTATGGATGTATATATGTATGGAAGTATGGGTGGATGGATGAATGATTGGGTGGATGTATGGATGGACGGATGTATGGATGTATGTATGGATGTATGTATGGGTGTATGTATGG
>NW_017021262.1:0-209 GCF_001483705.2 Eufriesea mexicana | reverse complement strand
CACTTAACCCATTCGAGACAGCGATTTCTTTCGAACAGGGCCTCAGGAGCGAAATTTTTTTTTTCCTTATATTGTTCATTTTTAATAAAAAAAGAACTTGTTTACTATGGAAATCACCCAATTCGTAAGTGAATTCGCATAAATAAAATAATTGCACAACGTGTGTGCAGCTCGCTCCTCAGAAAATTTTTATTGCGAGGAGCGGATTG
>NW_017021261.1:0-209 GCF_001483705.2 Eufriesea mexicana | reverse complement strand
GCAGAAATCCACCGAACAGCAGATTACAACAACAAAAGCCAAAGCTATCTTAACCTAACGCAAGGTAGCCTAACCCGACCGAACGTATCGTAACACGACGTAACGTGCCGCGATCACTATTGCTGGCGTCTCCAGGGGCGGGCAGGGAATCGCAGACCGCTATAGAGCGCAGAAATCCACCCGATAGCAGTGTATGGCAGAAAAGTCTA
>NW_017021260.1:0-209 GCF_001483705.2 Eufriesea mexicana | reverse complement strand
CAGATATCGACCTAATAGCTGTGTACGGCGCATAAGTCAAAGCTACCCTAACCAAACATAACCCAACCTAGCCAAGCCATACGTAACCTATCCCATCCTAACTATTCCTGGCCACTATTTCTGGCGTCCCCAGAGCCAAGCAGAACACATTAGTGGAGTGTAGAGCGCAGGAATCCATGAAATGGCAGTGTACATCAGAAAAGACGTAG
>NW_017021259.1:0-209 GCF_001483705.2 Eufriesea mexicana | reverse complement strand
ACAGTCGTTTTTTTTTGTTTTATTATATTCATTATTTAGTTATTTTATTTTTATTATATTCTGTCTTATTATATGTATATTAAATATAACGAATATTTTGTTTAATTATATTTAATATTGCTCTTTTAAATTATATTTCATTTTATTACGTGTATTATTTATTTATTCTATTTTTTATTATGATTTGACTAATTTTGTAATGAATTTAA
>NW_017021258.1:0-209 GCF_001483705.2 Eufriesea mexicana | reverse complement strand
CAAGAAAACCAGCTCACTACGATATCAGTCGAAAATGTCAGTAAAATTGAATTTTCCAGTCAGATTATATAGCATTGCAATGGCGATTGCATGCCAATAGTATCTTTCTTCCTTATTTTTGCAACGAAATTAGCTCACCACGATAAAAGTCGAAAATGTCAATAAAATTGAATTTTCCAGTCAGATTCTATAGCATTGCAATGGCTATA
>NW_017021257.1:0-209 GCF_001483705.2 Eufriesea mexicana | reverse complement strand
TAATTCTTCTTCTAGTTTCTAGAGTTTCTACTTCGTCGTCGCTTTCCCAATCGCTAGTATGGTCTTCCTTTCCTTTTTTATTTGCAAGTCCAGGTGGTTCAACAGCTGGTTGTGAGTTTAATTTTGGATTAGTTAAATGATCATGAGCTGATTTGCCCTTACCACTAAACTTTTTATTTAATATTACAGATTCTTCATCTTCTTCATCT
>NW_017021256.1:0-209 GCF_001483705.2 Eufriesea mexicana | reverse complement strand
AAATATAAGATTGGAAAAGAATGATACTAAATTTTTGATTAATTAAGTTATTAATATGCAATACTAATTATGATGCTTACACAATTGTACTAGCTATACAACACTGTACCAAATAATAAATTTCATAGAATATTTTCCAAAATTTGAAACAAAGAAAATAAACGAATCTTCGCAAAATTCTAATTTTCCGAGTTATTTGACGCATCAGG
>NW_017021255.1:0-209 GCF_001483705.2 Eufriesea mexicana | reverse complement strand
CGAGCTATAGCCATTGCAATGCTATAGAATCTGGCTGGAAAATTCCATTCTATTGACATTTTCGAATTATACCGCGGAGAGCTAAATTTCCTGGATGCATATGGATGAGAGATTCCATTGTCGTGTTATAGTCATTGCAATTTTAAAGTAACTGGATGGAAAAATCAATTTTATACACATTTTCGACTAATATCGTGGTGAGCTCACAT
>NW_017021254.1:0-209 GCF_001483705.2 Eufriesea mexicana | reverse complement strand
CACGATACTAGTCGAAAATGTCAATGAAATTGAATTTTCCAGTCAGATTCTATAGCACTGCAACGGCTACAGCATGCCAATGGAGTCTTTTCTCCTTATTTATGCAACAAAAATAGCACACCACGATATTAGTCCAAATGTCAATAAAATTGAATTTTCCAGTCAGATTCAATAGCATTGCAATGGCAATAGAATGCCAATAGAACATT
>NW_017021253.1:0-209 GCF_001483705.2 Eufriesea mexicana | reverse complement strand
TCCATACATACATCCATAAATCCATCCATACATACAACCATACATCCATACATCCATACATCCGTACATCCATACATACATACTTCCATACATCCATACATCCATACATCCATACATGCCTACATATATACATCCGTACATACATTCATCTGTAAGTCCATACATTCGTACTTCCATACATACATACAACCATATATCCATCCATTCAT
>NW_017021252.1:0-209 GCF_001483705.2 Eufriesea mexicana | reverse complement strand
TAGACCGAATAGCACTGCAGAGCACAAAAGTCACAGCTACCCCAGCCAAACCTAATCCAACTTTGCCCAAAGGAACCTAACTTAACTAATCCTAACGTGCCGAGACCAGAGCTGCTGGCCACCCCAGAGCCAACCAGAGCATATTGTAGCACATTATAGCGCAGACATCCACGGAATTGCAGCGAAAAACACAAAAGTCAAAGTAGCCT
>NW_017021251.1:0-209 GCF_001483705.2 Eufriesea mexicana | reverse complement strand
ATTTAACAAACCATCCATCCACCAACGCATCCATCTATCTATACATCCATACATACATCAAAATACAAATCCATAGATACAATCATACATACATACACACATCTATACGTCCATACATCCACGCTACCATACATCTATCCATCCATACATCCATCCATCGATATAACCATCCATCCATACATAAATCCTTCCATAAATACATACATCCA
>NW_017021250.1:0-209 GCF_001483705.2 Eufriesea mexicana | reverse complement strand
TCAGATTCTATAGCATTAGAATGGCTATAGCATGCCAATAGTATCTTTCGTCCTTGTTTATGCCACAAAACTAGCTCACCACGGTAATAGACGAAAATCTCAATAAAATTGAATTTTCCAGTAAGTCTCTATAGCATTGGAATGGTTATAGCATGCCAATAGAATCTTTCCACCTTTTTTATGCAACAAAATTATCTCATCACGATATT
>NW_017021249.1:0-209 GCF_001483705.2 Eufriesea mexicana | reverse complement strand
TTCTACTTGCCATAGAACGGGTCTATTCAAAGTATATAATCTGTTGTAGCTTGGTGAATAGGTTGCATAACGCCTTCAATCCAATGGAAAGTACAGCCTTCTGTTTGCCATAGAATTGGTTTATTCAGAATCTATAACCTGTTAATGCTTGGTGAATAGATCGCCTGTCGCCTTCAATCTAATGGCAATTACAGCCATCTACTTTCCAG
>NW_017021248.1:0-209 GCF_001483705.2 Eufriesea mexicana | reverse complement strand
CGACGATCTCGACCGTGGAGAATACTCGCCACGAGTTTCGGACCGACGACATTCGATTCGAGGAAACTGATGGCTGCGAAGCGTCGAGGGATGCAGGACGCGAGGATTTGCGATGCACTCCGCGTAACTTGTTTACTCGCTCGCTCGTCGGGTAAATATTCGATCGTGTGCAATCGGTAATAAGAGTAGGGAGGATCCGCTGCAGCGTC
>NW_017021247.1:0-209 GCF_001483705.2 Eufriesea mexicana | reverse complement strand
CACAGTAGAGCGCAGAAATTCATCGAATAGCAGTTTATACCACCAAAATCAAAGCTACACTGTACTAACTTAACCAAACGTAACACAACCAAACATAACCAAAAACAACCTAACGTGCCTAGGCCACCACTGCTGGCCTCCCAATAGCCAATCAGGTCATGTGAGAGGAGAGCCGAGCGCAGAAGCGCAAAGAATGGTACTTTATTGCA
>NW_017021246.1:0-209 GCF_001483705.2 Eufriesea mexicana | reverse complement strand
GAATTGTAGAATTATTTGACTTCGATAAAGTTCCAAAATTCGATAAAATTCCAAATTTTATGAAATGGTGACTGAAGCTCACCTCTCGAGTGCAAAGGGTTAATTGTTTACACGTTACGTGCCATGTGTTCCATTTGTGGTACGCATTAAACTTGATCTGCAGGCCACCATAATGTACCATAAATGATGCACACAGACATATTTATTTG
>NW_017021245.1:0-209 GCF_001483705.2 Eufriesea mexicana | reverse complement strand
GCTGTACGCTGCTATTCGGTGGTTTCTGCGCTCTACTGAGCTCTAGTCCTTCCTGCTTGGATAAGTCAAGTTGGTTTTGGTTAGGCCTGTGTAGTTTCAACTTTTCTGACATACACAGCGATTATATCGATTTCTGCGTTCCACTATAGAATAACTTGTTCTGTTTGTCTCTGGGGTGGCCAGCAATAGTGGTCGCGGAACGCTAGGTT
>NW_017021244.1:0-209 GCF_001483705.2 Eufriesea mexicana | reverse complement strand
ACTCAGATTCACTGCAGTCTGTATTTTCGATTCGACTCTCCATAACTCGCAACTCTCGCAATCACAACTCTCGGTCTTAACTCTCTCTAAGACTATCTCAACTCTCTAATGATTATCTTAAAACCCGCTCTATCTTCCAGAGCGGGCCCTTTTAAGCCCGTCTGGAAGGCAAGGACCTCGCCCGAAGGGGGAGAAACCTCCCTCCACGT
>NW_017021243.1:0-209 GCF_001483705.2 Eufriesea mexicana | reverse complement strand
GCTATCCTCTCCTAACCCAACCAATCGTAACATAACCGAGCGTAACCAAACTCAACCTAACCATCCGCGACCACTATTCCTGGCCTCCGCAGAGCCAAGCAGAACAAATTATTGGGGAGTAGAACGCAGAAATCCATAGAATCGCTGTGTACATCAGAAAAGTCAAAGCTACCTAAGCCTAACACAAACAGGCAGGACATAGCCAAACA
>NW_017021242.1:0-209 GCF_001483705.2 Eufriesea mexicana | reverse complement strand
GTGTCTGGCAGATTCAATTTTATTTACATTTTCGACTACTATCGTGGTTAGCTATATTTCTTGCGTAAATAGGACGGACAGATTCTATTGGCGTGTTATTGCCATTGCAATGCTAGAGAATCTGGTTGGAAAAATCAATTTTATTTACATTTTCGACTAATAACGTGGTGAGTCAACTTTCTCGCATATATAAGGAGGATTGATTCTAA
>NW_017021241.1:0-209 GCF_001483705.2 Eufriesea mexicana | reverse complement strand
GTAACATAACCGAACGTAGAACAGCTCAGCCTAACGTGACGATATCACCATTACTGTCCTCCCGGAGCCATGCAGAAAATACTGGAGCACATCAGAGGGCAGAAATCGACCTGATTGCAGCGTATAGCGTAAAAGCCAAAGAAACTCTAACCAAGCATAACGCAACCTGGCCAAGCCGCACGAAGCCTAACTCAACCTAACGTGCCGCA
>NW_017021240.1:0-209 GCF_001483705.2 Eufriesea mexicana | reverse complement strand
TTGAGATATGTTACGTTTGTTTATGTTAGGTTAGGCAATGTTTGGTTAAGGTAGATTTGACTCCCATGCTATACGCGTTCATTCAGTGTGCTTCTGTCATCTACTGCGCTCTACCATATTCCGCATCGCTATGGGGAGGCCAGGATCAGTGGTCGCTGCAAGTTATTTTGAGACATGGTACGATCGGTTAGGTTAGGCTTGGTCAGTAT
>NW_017021239.1:0-209 GCF_001483705.2 Eufriesea mexicana | reverse complement strand
TCGAAGGGGAAAGGAATTTTTGTTCCGTCCTTTGTAACAGATACGCAATCAATGATCAATTGCATCCCCGTTCACGAATAACCTTTTCATCGAAGAACTTCAGGTCTCCTTCAAAGTTCGAAAATTATAAGAATTTCCTATGCCGAAAGATAAATCAAAGATCGACTACGCCCTCATTCGTTAACATCGTCTCCTCAGTCGAGAACACC
>NW_017021238.1:0-209 GCF_001483705.2 Eufriesea mexicana | reverse complement strand
AAGTAGATGGCTGTACTTTTCATTGGATTGAAGGCGATAGGCTACCTAATCACCAAGCTATGAAAGTTTATATGTTCTGAATAGACTTATTCTCTGGCAAGTAGATGGCTGTACTTTCCATTGGGCTGAAGGCGTTTGGCGATCTTTTCACCAATCTATAACAGGTTATAGATTTTGAATAGACGTGTTCTCTGGCAAGTAGATGGCTC
>NW_017021236.1:0-209 GCF_001483705.2 Eufriesea mexicana | reverse complement strand
GCTTGCCTCGGTTAGGACAGGTTAGGTTAGGTTATCCTTGACTTTTGTGCTGTACACTGCTATCTGGTGGCCTTCTGCGCTCTACCATGATCTAATGTATTCTGCTTGGCTATGCGTGAGCCAGTAATAGTGGTTTGGGCACCTTCGTTTAAGTTAGTATGCGTTTAGTTGTACTACGTTTTGATTTCGTAGGATAGGATATCTTTGAC
>NW_017021235.1:0-209 GCF_001483705.2 Eufriesea mexicana | reverse complement strand
GATTTTTTGGCCTTTCGTTTTCAATTTTTGCAACAATTATGTTTCTTTTGGGATTTTTACGCAGGGGAAGATAATTTCTTGGTTGGAGTTTGCGTTGATTGACTATAGTTAACTGTGATTCGTGACTGAATGTATTTACTCTGATTGTTGATTTTTACACTTCGCAGAAATTAAAACTGGTCGATTTTTGGCCATCCGTTTTCAATTTT
>NW_017021234.1:0-209 GCF_001483705.2 Eufriesea mexicana | reverse complement strand
GCAAGCAAGCTAACTCACCACAATATAAGTCGAAAATGGCAATAAAATTGAACTCTCCAGCCATATTCCATAGCACTGCGACGGCTATAGCAAGTGAATTAAATCTTTCCTCCTTATTTATGCATGAAAGCTAGCTCACCTCGATGTTAGACGAAAATGTCAATAAAATTGAATTTTCCAGTCATATTCAATAGCATTGCGACGGCTAT
>NW_017021233.1:0-209 GCF_001483705.2 Eufriesea mexicana | reverse complement strand
GTAACCAAACGTAACGTAGATAAAACCAACTTGCCACGACCACTAATGCTGGCCTCCAAAGTGCCGAGCAGAGAATAGTAGAGAGATGTAGAGCAAGGAAGTGCACCAAATAGCAGTGTATAGCGCAAAGTTCAAAGCCACCGTAATCAAACCCAAGCTAACCTAACATAACCGAACGTATCCCTACTCAACACAACGTTTTGAGACCA
>NW_017021232.1:0-209 GCF_001483705.2 Eufriesea mexicana | reverse complement strand
CATTCAATTTTATTGGCATTACCGACATAGTTCGTTGTGAGCTGACTTTCCTGCATAAAAAAGTTGGAAATATTCTATCGGCGTGCGATAGCCATTACAGAGCTGTAGAATCCGTTTGGAAAATTCAATTTTATAGTCGTTTTCGTCAAATATAGTGGTGCGCCAATTTTCTTGCGTAAAAAAGGGGGGAAGATTTTATTGGCGTGCTA
>NW_017021231.1:0-209 GCF_001483705.2 Eufriesea mexicana | reverse complement strand
TGTATCAATTTTTATAAAAATATATTGTTATCTTTTCAAATTTTTAGAATCTTATGTATTTTAAAAATAACTTACAGTATATAAGCAATAATTGTCTTATATAATCATAAATTACAAAAATATCTGATCACAAAATTAGTTTAAAATGAACAGATTATGTGAGACATAAATTAAAAGGAATTTTATTTAAAATAAATTTATATTATTTA
>NW_017021230.1:0-209 GCF_001483705.2 Eufriesea mexicana | reverse complement strand
GGTTACGTTACGTTATGTTAGGTTAGGTTAGGTTAGGTTATGTTGGGTTATGATGCGTTAGGTAAGGTTAGGTTGGGTTCGGTTCGTTGGGTTTGGTCGGGTTGGGTTAGGTTAGGCTAGGTGATGTTAGGTTAGGTTACGTTAACTTAGGTTGGGTTTGGTTTGGTCAGGTTACGTTACGTTACGTTAGGTTCGGGTAGGTTGGGTTA
>NW_017021229.1:0-209 GCF_001483705.2 Eufriesea mexicana | reverse complement strand
TATGTTACGTTTGGTCAGATTAGGAGAGGATAGCTTTGACCTTAGTGTTGTAGTCTGATATTAGGGGGAATCCTGCGCGATAGAGTGTTCTAATGTCTTCAGCTTGCCTCTGGGAAGGCAGCAGTAGTGCTCTGGGCACGTTATGTTGTGCCAAGTTACGTTCGGTTAGGTTGGGTTAGGCTATGTTTCGACTGGACAGCATTAACTTT
>NW_017021228.1:0-209 GCF_001483705.2 Eufriesea mexicana | reverse complement strand
TGGGGCAAGGTCTAGTGAGTACGGAGGATGAGATAGAACGTCTCAATGAAACTGTAAGAGTTTCTGTCTTACGGCCAACGCAACATGCGGTCTTGCGTTGTCTTTTGGCTATCCATATTGATCGGCATTGAGAAAGATTTTAACTTTTTGACTACGGCAGACTTTGAAACGCACTGGTCGTACCACACGGGTAGGAATTCATTTACAAT
>NW_017021227.1:0-209 GCF_001483705.2 Eufriesea mexicana | reverse complement strand
AAAATAACAGTACTGTATATAGCCATCTACGGAATACTATAGCCACTGCACGAATGTATTCACTGACCATTTTAATGACATAGCAAGCCTATGATCTTAAGTGCGTGGAAGAATTATGTCTATAGGAGGGTACTATCAACACTAAGTTACAGACTAGAGCCATGTACACATTACTATATCCATTGCATTAATCTATTCACTGATCATGT
>NW_017021226.1:0-209 GCF_001483705.2 Eufriesea mexicana | reverse complement strand
TGTGACCGACTTTTACCGGCTTTTATCCTGAAAAATTAATCAAATTGACAGAATGCAGTGGAACAAAGATGGCACGCTATGCGCGAACACGTGGACTAAACGTTACGTTCGTCAACATTTGTCCAACTTTCATCAAAGATGTCGCGTCGGCCAGCTCTCGTCGGACCATTATCCGGGGTATATCGTGATAACGATCATTCTGAAATTTC
>NW_017021225.1:0-209 GCF_001483705.2 Eufriesea mexicana | reverse complement strand
AAGCAACGAGAACATGCAACAAATGAATCTCACAAAGTTATCACGTATAGTATGTATAATAATGAATATTCCATATCCCATTTTGTTCTGTAAACAAAAATTGTTTTATATAATTACTATTAATCATTTGCAATTGAACCATATTAATTATACAGAAAATTAAATGGGGATTGAAATATTACAAATACTAATTTTATAGTCCAAATTAA
>NW_017021224.1:0-209 GCF_001483705.2 Eufriesea mexicana | reverse complement strand
ATGTACTCTAGTATTCTCTGCTTGTCCCCGGGAGGCCAGCAATATTAATCTCGTCACGTTATTTTTGGTTAGGTTACGTTTGGTTCGGTTAGGTTATGTTAAGCTCGGTCAGGCTAGCTATGTCTTACGTGCTGTACACTGATATGGGTGCGTTTCTGCGCTTTACTGTGCTCTTCTATATTATGCTTACACATGGGAATGCCAGCAAT
>NW_017021223.1:0-209 GCF_001483705.2 Eufriesea mexicana | reverse complement strand
TAGCAGAAAAGTCTAGGCTACCCGAACCTAACCCACACAAGCATAACATAACCAAACGTAGCCCAACCCAGCGTAACGTGCCGCGACCCCTATTGCTTGCCTCCCTGGTGCCAAGCAGAGCATACCATAGGGGTGTAGAACGCAAGGGTCCATAGAATCGAAATGCATACCGGAAAAGTCAAAGATATCCAAACCTATCCCATACCAAC
>NW_017021222.1:0-209 GCF_001483705.2 Eufriesea mexicana | reverse complement strand
TAGGATTGCAGTGACTATAGTACGCCAGTAGAATCTTTCCTCCTTATATATGCAAGAAAGCTACATCACCACGATAGTAGACGATAATGTTAATAAAATTCAATTTTGCAGCGAGATTCTCAAGCATTACCATGGCTATAGCTCATCAATAGTATATTTCACGCTTATTTATGCTAGAAAGTTAGTTCACCACGATATCAGTCGAAAAT
>NW_017021221.1:0-209 GCF_001483705.2 Eufriesea mexicana | reverse complement strand
AATGTATGGATGTACGTATGTATGGATGTATGAATGTATTTATGGATGCATGAATAGATGGATACATGTATGCCTGGATGGATGTATGAATGGATGGATACGTAGAAAGGTGCATATATGTATGGATTTATGTATGGGTGAATGGTTGTATGGATTGATGGTTGTATGAATGGATGGAGGTATGGATGTACGGATGCACGGATGTTTGG
>NW_017021220.1:0-209 GCF_001483705.2 Eufriesea mexicana | reverse complement strand
AAGACAGCGTGCATCGAAAACAATTGCTGGCCTCCCTGATTCGAGCAGAGTATAGTAAAGAGCTGTAGAGCGCAGGATTCCCACAAGCAACAGTCTATAACGCGAAAGACAAAGCTATCCATACCTAACCCAAACGCACGTAACCAAACCTAACGTAGCATAACACAACCTAGCGTGCCGAGACCAATACTGCTGCCTCCCCATAGCCA
>NW_017021219.1:0-209 GCF_001483705.2 Eufriesea mexicana | reverse complement strand
TTATTGACATTTCCGGCTAATATTGTGGTGAGCTAACTTTCTTGCATACATAAGGAGGAAAGAATCTACTGGCGTGCTATGTGCATTGCAAAGCAATTGAATCTTCCTTTGAAAATTCAATTTTATTGTCATTTCCGACTAATATGGTGCTGAGCTATCTTTCTTGCATAAATAAGGAGGAAAGGTTCTATTGGCGTGCTATTGCCATT
>NW_017021218.1:0-209 GCF_001483705.2 Eufriesea mexicana | reverse complement strand
CCCTCCTTATTTATGCAAGAAAGTTAGCTCACAAGGATATTAGTCGAAAATGTCAATAAAATTATATTTTCCTGGAGGATTCTACAGCATGCAATGCCTATAGCACGTCAATTGAATCTTTCCTCCATATTTATGCAATAAAGCTGGCTCACCACGATATTAGTCGAAAATGTCAATAGAATTGAATTTTCCAGGAGGATTCTATAGCT
>NW_017021217.1:0-209 GCF_001483705.2 Eufriesea mexicana | reverse complement strand
TCAATCCATCCATACATCCATCAATCCAAACAACCATTCATCCATACATACATACATCCATACTTCCATCTCTCCATACATACATCCATCCATACATCCACCCATCCATACATCCATCGAAACAAAGATCCACCTTTCCATACATGCATCCATCCATACATCCACCCATCGAACCATACATCCAGCCATCCATACAAGCACCCATCCAT
>NW_017021216.1:0-209 GCF_001483705.2 Eufriesea mexicana | reverse complement strand
CCTACCCACAATTAACTTAACCAAACGTATCTCATATCAAAGCAGCATGGCGGGACACCTATTTCTGGCCTCCCCGCAGTCGAGCAGAGTATAGGAGAGCAATGTAGGGAGTAGAAATACGACGAGTAGCAGTGCACAGCGCAAATGTCACAGGTACCATATTCTAACATGTCCAAACGTAATGTAAGCAAATGCAGCCTAACACACCC
>NW_017021215.1:0-209 GCF_001483705.2 Eufriesea mexicana | reverse complement strand
CTGGAAAATTCTATTTTATTGATATTTTCGATTCATATCGTGGTGAGCTAACTTTCTTGCATATACAAGAAGGAAAGATTATATTTCCAAGCTATAACCATTGCAATACTATAGGATCTGGCCGGAAAATTCAATTTTATTGACAATTTCGAATTATATTGTGGCGCGCTACTTTTCTTGCATAAATGAGGAGGAAAGATGCTTTTGGC
>NW_017021214.1:0-209 GCF_001483705.2 Eufriesea mexicana | reverse complement strand
CATCCATCCATATATCCATCCATCCACACACCTATACGTCCTCACATCCATAGATCCATAAATCTTACCACCCGTACTGCCAACCATCGGTACTTACATCCATCCATATATCCATACATGTATACATCCATACATCCATTCATACTTACATCCGTCCATCCATACCTCAAACCATCCATACACCCATCCATCCACAGAGCCATCCTTCC
>NW_017021212.1:0-209 GCF_001483705.2 Eufriesea mexicana | reverse complement strand
GGAATCTCATATCTTTGTCGTCGCTTTCTCCTTTCCTCTTTTCGTTCTTGTTTCCTATTTCAGCCATTATTTTCGAACACTCATTCCTTACTTCTTCTTTTAGGTATGTTTTTAGAATTTCTCTTTCTTTCCTCCGTTCCTCCTTTTCTTTCTTAGCCTCTTTCTCCAATCTATGTATATCCTCTTTTATTTCAGATATTTCTTCTTTG
>NW_017021211.1:0-209 GCF_001483705.2 Eufriesea mexicana | reverse complement strand
GTATAAATATGGACGAATTATTCTATTGGCGTGCTATAGCAATATCAAAGCTATAGAATCTGAAAGGAAAATTTAATTTTATTGACGTTTTCGACTAATGTCGTGGTGGGCGAGGTTTCTTGCATAAATAAGGTGGAAATATCCTCTTGTCGTGCTATAGCCATTGCAATGTTATAGAATCTGGCTGAAAAATACAAGTTAATTGACAT
>NW_017021210.1:0-209 GCF_001483705.2 Eufriesea mexicana | reverse complement strand
AAGATTCTACTGGCGAGCTATAGCCATTGCAATGCTATAGAATCTGGCTGGAAAGTTCAATTTAATTGCCATTTGCGACTTATATCGTGGTGATCTAACTTTCTTGGATGAGTATAGACGAAAGATTCTATTGGCGTGCCATAGCCTTTGCAATTCTATAGTATCTGGATGGAAAATTCAATTTTATTGACATTTTCGACCAATATCGT
>NW_017021209.1:0-209 GCF_001483705.2 Eufriesea mexicana | reverse complement strand
ATTCCTATGCTACCTAAGTATCCACTCCCTTCAGGCGGGGCCTACTAGAAAGTCTTTACTGACGAGTCCACCAGCAGGCCTAGGACGAAACGCGCATCCCTTTTTTACGACATCTTTCTATTTGCTTCATATCATAGCACAACGATCAAGGAGATATTACCAACCGGTAGCACCGTAGGGGAACCACCACCACGCAAGCCATCATCGCA
>NW_017021208.1:0-209 GCF_001483705.2 Eufriesea mexicana | reverse complement strand
GTAAAAAGATGTGAACATCGTCTGACTGAATTTTCCTCTCAAAGAAGGGTTCGGACGAAACGAAGTTTTGAACAGATCTCCATCTATCCAGCCACGTAGGATCACGATTCGATGATATATAAATTCGGAACGCTCTGTACGTACCTCGATCACAGACCTCGTCTCTTGGGATCTCAAAATTGCGGATCGAAACGGTAATAAAATCGATC
>NW_017021207.1:0-209 GCF_001483705.2 Eufriesea mexicana | reverse complement strand
AAGTCGGAGATTTCCTGGCCAAACCTAACCTTACCTAACTTAACCAAGTGTAACATAGCTCAACGTGACGTGCCACGGACACTATTGCTCGACTCCCCTTAATCGAGCAGGGAATAGAAGAGCACTGGTGAGATCAGAAATCCACTGAATAGCAGCGTATAGCACAGAAGTCGAGGACACAGTTACAAAACATGGCGTAACCTAACCTT
>NW_017021206.1:0-209 GCF_001483705.2 Eufriesea mexicana | reverse complement strand
CTATAACCTGTTATAGCATGCTGAATAGATCACCTAACGCCTTCAATCCAATGGCAAGTACTGTCATCTACTTGCCAGAGAAAAGGTCTGTTCAAAATCTATAACCTCCTAGAGCTTGGTGAATAGATCGCCTAACGCATTCAATTCAATGGCAAGTACAGCCATCTACTTGCCCCAGAATAGATCTATTCAAAATCTATAATCTGTTA
>NW_017021205.1:0-209 GCF_001483705.2 Eufriesea mexicana | reverse complement strand
ACACGCATCCACACATCCATACGCATATCCGTTCATACATCCATCCATCCATACAGCCATCCAACCATACACACATCCATCCATCCATCCATTCTTCGATACATCCGTCCATCAATACACCCGTCATTACATACATCCGTCCATCGATACAACCACCCATAAATACATCCATCGATCCATACATCTACCCATCCATACACCCATCCATC
>NW_017021204.1:0-209 GCF_001483705.2 Eufriesea mexicana | reverse complement strand
AATAGATCGCCTAGCGCCTTCAATCCAATGGCAAGTACAGCCATCTACTTCCCAGAGA
Organism: Eufriesea mexicana; assembly: GCF_001483705.2. NCBI lineage: Eukaryota > Metazoa > Arthropoda > Insecta > Hymenoptera > Apidae > Eufriesea > Eufriesea mexicana. Next base: position 151 of record NW_017021204.1, on the reverse strand, counting down.
ATACTACTATTCAAAATCTATAAGCTGTCATAGCATGATGAATAGATCGCATAACGCCTTCAAACGAATGGCAAGTACAGCCATCTAGTTGCCAGAGAATAGGTCTATTCAATATCTATAATCTGTTATAGGTTGGTGAGTAGATCGCCTA
>NW_017021203.1:0-209 GCF_001483705.2 Eufriesea mexicana | reverse complement strand
ATATCCTAACATAACCTGACCTAGCATAACCAACCAAACGTATCGTGACTAAACAGAGCGAGCCGCGACTACTGTTGCGGGACGCCCCTCATCCAAGCAGAATACAGGAAAGCCCAGTACATCGCAGGAACCCGCCGAATAATAGCGTAGAGCTCGAAATTCGAAAAAGTCCTAAACGAAAAGTGACCTAACATAACCTAATCCAACGT
>NW_017021202.1:0-209 GCF_001483705.2 Eufriesea mexicana | reverse complement strand
ATGTCTGCACTCTGCTGTGCTCTAGTATGTTCTGCACTGCACAGGGGATGCCAAGAATAGTGGTCTTGGCGCGGTAAGCTTTGTTAGCCTACATTTGGCTATGTTAGGTTGGGTCACGCTAAGTTGTGACGTATTTGACTTTTCCACAATGCGCTGCTACTTGGCAGCACCCTGAGATCTACTGTGCTCTAGTACATGCCGCTTGGCTC
>NW_017021201.1:0-209 GCF_001483705.2 Eufriesea mexicana | reverse complement strand
TTAGTCGAAAATGTCAATAAAATTGAATTTTCAAGCCAGTTTCTATAGCATTGCAATGGCTATTGCTCGCCGATAGGATATTCCCTCCTTATTTATGCAAGAAAGTTAGCTCACTACGATATTAGTAGATAATGTGAATAAAATTCAATTTTCCAGCCAGATTCTATAGCATCGCAATGACCATAGCGCGACAGTAGAATCTTTCCTCC
>NW_017021200.1:0-209 GCF_001483705.2 Eufriesea mexicana | reverse complement strand
GTCGGTAATTTACAATATTTTGTATCATATGATACACTACATCGTTTTAAGATGCTATTGTTTTATAAATGCTAGCTGCATTTATGCGGTTAGTTCAACGTGAGTCATCTAATATTGCATTGTTATTAGATGATTTATAGTAGTTCACTTGTCTGCTATTTGCAGGATTTTTTTAAAACATCTGTTGAAAATTTTCAGGTTTATTTGAT
>NW_017021199.1:0-209 GCF_001483705.2 Eufriesea mexicana | reverse complement strand
ATTTATGCAGCAAAATTAGCTCACCACGATAATAGTCGAAAATGTCAATCAAATCGAATTTTCTACCCAGATTCTATAGCTTTGCAATGGCTATAGCGTGCCAATTGTATCTCTCCTCCTTATTCATGCAACAAAATTATCTAACGACGGTATTAGTCGAAAATGTCAATAACATTGAATTTTCCACTCAGATTCTGTAGCATTGCGAT
>NW_017021198.1:0-209 GCF_001483705.2 Eufriesea mexicana | reverse complement strand
TGCGATTGGATTGAAGGCGTTATTCGTTCTATTCACCGAACTACAACAGGTTATAGACATTGAATAGACGTATTTTCTGGCAAGTAGAAGTCTGTATTCGCCATTGGATTGAAGGCGCTGTGCGACGTATTCACTAAGCTATAACGGATTATAGATTTTGAATAGACCAATTCTCTGCAAGTAGATGGCTGTATTTTCCATCGGATTGA
>NW_017021197.1:0-209 GCF_001483705.2 Eufriesea mexicana | reverse complement strand
AATGTCAATAAAATTGAACTTTCCAGCCCGATTCTGCAGCATTGCAATGGCTATAGCAGGTCACAAGTATCTTTCCTCCTTACTTATGCAAGGATGTTGGCTCCCAAACGCTTTAGTCGAAAATGTCATTAAAATTGAATTTTCCTGCAAGATTCTATTGCATTGCAATTTTTATAGCTTGCCACTATAATCTTTCCTCCTTGTTTATG
>NW_017021196.1:0-209 GCF_001483705.2 Eufriesea mexicana | reverse complement strand
TGACCTGAACTGACCTGACGTGACCTGACCTGTCCTGACCTGACCTGACCTGCCCTTACCTGAGCTGGCCTGACCTGTCATCACATTACCTGGCCTGGCCTGGACTTAACTGACCTGACATGACATGACCTAACCTGACCTGGACAGGCCAGACATGGCCTGGCCTGGCCTTTCCTGACCTGACCCGACCTGACTTGACCTGACCTGAC
>NW_017021195.1:0-209 GCF_001483705.2 Eufriesea mexicana | reverse complement strand
GTATACCAAGAAAGTCATATCTATCGAAACTTAACCCAAACAAACGTTACGAGACCAAACGTAACCAAACACAATCTAACGGGCCGAGACCATTATTACTGGCCTCCCCACGTTCGATTAGGGTAAAGTAGGACAACGCAGATAGCAGAAATCCACCGAATAGCAGTGTAAGTTAGAAAAGCCAAAGATATCCTATCTTAACCTATCGA
>NW_017021194.1:0-209 GCF_001483705.2 Eufriesea mexicana | reverse complement strand
TATCGTGGTGAGCTAACCTCCATGCATAAATAAGGAAGAAATATACTATTGGCGTGCTATAGCCATTGCAGTGCTGTAGAAGCTGCCAGGAATATTCAATTTCATTGACATTTTCGTCTAATATCGTGGTGAGCTGAACGTCTTGTATAAATAAGGAGGAAAGATACTATTGTCGCGCTATAGCCATTGCAATGCTATAGAATCCGCCT
>NW_017021193.1:0-209 GCF_001483705.2 Eufriesea mexicana | reverse complement strand
GGGCGCAGACATATACGGAACAGCAGTGTACAGCACAAAAGCTAATTCTACCCTGACCAAACATCACCCAACCCAATCGAACCGAACGTAACCTAACTCAACATAACGAGCCGCGACCAGTATTGCTCTCCTTCGCTGAGCCAGCGGAATATATTAAAGCGCAGTAGGGAGCAGAAATCAACCTAACAGCTGACTATTGCAATAAAGTA
>NW_017021192.1:0-209 GCF_001483705.2 Eufriesea mexicana | reverse complement strand
TTCTACATCATTGCAATGGCCATAGCAGGCCAATAGTATCTTCCCACCTTATTTACGCAAGAAAGTTAACTCATCACAATATTAGCCGAAAATGTCAATAAAATTAAACTTTCCAGCCGGATTTTATAGCATTGCGACAGCTATAGCACGTGAATTGAATCCTTCCTCCTTATATATGCAAGAAAGTTAGCTCACGACGAAGTTAGTCG
>NW_017021191.1:0-209 GCF_001483705.2 Eufriesea mexicana | reverse complement strand
AATAAAATGAAATTTTCCAGCCAGATTCTAAACGATTGCATTGGCTTTAGCACGCAAATAGGACATTTCTTCATTATTTATGCAAGAAAATAGCTGACAACGATAATATTCGAAAATGTCAATAAAATTGAATTTTCCGGCCGGGGTCTATAGCATTGAAATGGCTACAGCACGCCAATAGGATATTTCTACCTTATTTATGCAAAGAA
>NW_017021190.1:0-209 GCF_001483705.2 Eufriesea mexicana | reverse complement strand
TTACTGGCCTCCACCGAGTGGAGCAGAGGATATAAGAGCAACGTATGGCACGGAAATTCGCCGCGAGCAGTGTATAGCACAAAAGTCTAAGCTACCTTATCCTAACCTATCGAAGCGTAGCATAACCAAAAGCGACCTGACTCAAAGTATGGCGCCGAGACTAGTGTTGCTGTCCCCCCAAAAGAGAAGCAGTGCATATTAGAGCAATG
>NW_017021189.1:0-209 GCF_001483705.2 Eufriesea mexicana | reverse complement strand
GGTAACATAATTCAAAGTGACGTGCCGCGATCACTATTAACGGCCGCACGAGAGCCAAGTAGTATGCAGCAGAGCAATGTGGTGCGCTGAAACTGACCGAATAGCAGTTTATAGCACAAAGGTCAGAGCTATCCCAACCCAACATTAGCAAACCAAGCCTAACCGAACGTAATATACCACAGCCTGACTTGCTGCGACAGCTGTGCCTG
>NW_017021188.1:0-209 GCF_001483705.2 Eufriesea mexicana | reverse complement strand
CGAATTGTTCTGCAGTAGTTTCAAGGGCTCTTTTACTACTCACTCAGCCTAGCTCGAGACAAGTTAATCCTCAGTGGTCGAGAGCTGGAATATTTCCACAACAGCAGCGTTATTTACTCTAAGCTATCAGGTGAAGATTTACCAAGCACAATTTATGTTGTTATTGTTATTATTATTATTGCATATTTCGAAATTGTTCTCGTCTTATT
>NW_017021187.1:0-209 GCF_001483705.2 Eufriesea mexicana | reverse complement strand
TCCATCCATAAATGCGTCCATCCATACATACGTCCATCCATCCATCCATCCTTCCATACATCCGTACATACATCTATACATGCATCCATACCTTCAGCCACCCATACATCGATCCATACATACATCCATAAATTCACACATCCATGTATCCATAAATCCAGCAAACCGTACTTCCATCCATCTATACATCCATCCATCTATACATCCAT
>NW_017021186.1:0-209 GCF_001483705.2 Eufriesea mexicana | reverse complement strand
CTGCAATGGCCATAGCACGACAATAGAATCTTTCCTACCTATTTAAGCAAGAAAGTTGGCTCAACACGACAATAGCCGTATATTTGAATGGAAGTGAAATTTCGAGACAGATTCTATAGCATTACAATGGCTATAGCACGCCAATTGAATCTTACCGCCTTATTTATGCAAGAAAGTTAGCTCACCACGATATCAGTCGAAAATGTCAA
>NW_017021185.1:0-209 GCF_001483705.2 Eufriesea mexicana | reverse complement strand
ACCACACGCATGCATGCATACCCTGCGGACGTCGCGCGCTCGGATCATGGTCTCGACAGACGGGCCCCCACCCGCCTGCCCGTGGTCTCCCTGCTCTAGGTTACAACGGGGGAGAGAGACTGTCCCCCCTTGTAACTATGTCTATGTGTAAGGATGTTTGGTTCTTTATATGTATGTTTGTGTATATTAACTCTTTGCGAGACCTTTGT
>NW_017021184.1:0-209 GCF_001483705.2 Eufriesea mexicana | reverse complement strand
TACAGCCATCTACTTGCCAGGGAATAGATCTATTCAAAATCTATGATCTGTTATAGCTTGGAGAGTAGGCCGCCTACCGCCTTCAATCCAATGGCAAGTACAGACATCTACATGCCAGAGAATAGGTCTAATCAAAATCTATTGTCTGTAATAGCTTGGTGAGTAGATCGCCTACCGCCATAAATCCAATGGCAACTACAGACATCTAC
>NW_017021183.1:0-209 GCF_001483705.2 Eufriesea mexicana | reverse complement strand
GGCCCAGCCAGTCCTCAGGAAACGGCCCAGACTAGGATCAAAAGGTGCTAACTTTTGGTGTTATATTCTCCACCACCTTTGGATCTAACATTTGAGAATTTCTGTTATAATAATTAAAGTATCTCCGATTTTTATGAACATTTCGCCCGCCACCGGTGGCCTATTTGACAGCCAAATCTGGGCCTGAACGGAACGGCAAGCAAAGCAGA
>NW_017021182.1:0-209 GCF_001483705.2 Eufriesea mexicana | reverse complement strand
AGGGCCCAGTGCCATTGCAGTTATTCTCTGCCACGAGTTCCTCTTTCGTTATTTGGAACCAGAGTCTCCCTACCGACTTCGTCTTCTGTATTTTCAAGTAGTATTTTCATCTTCGGAATTTCGAACATTAGATGCTGATGAAGGAAGCAATGTTGAAGAAAATCTTGTGTTTTGTACGAGGTTCACTGATTGTGTGAAACGGTGTGTTT
>NW_017021181.1:0-209 GCF_001483705.2 Eufriesea mexicana | reverse complement strand
AATTTTGAGTAGACATATTCTCTGGCAAGTAGATGTCCGCACTTGCCATTGGATTGAATGCGTAAGGCGATCTATTCACCAAGCTATAACAGGTTACATATTTTGCATAGACCTATTTTCTGGCAAGTAGATGTCTGCACTTGCCATTGGATTGAATGCGATGTGCGATCTATTCACCAAGATATAACACGTTATAGATTTTGAATAGA
>NW_017021180.1:0-209 GCF_001483705.2 Eufriesea mexicana | reverse complement strand
CAGAGCCAAGCAGAGTGTACGAGAGCACAGTAAATCGCAGACAGCCACCAAATAGCAGTGTATCGCACAGAAATCAAAGGTATCCGAACCTAACCAGGCCTAACTTAGCCTAACAGACCATGGAATAACTAAGCCTAACGAGACGTGACCACTATTCCTACTATCGCAAGGGCCGAGCAGAGCAAAGTAGAGCCACGGAGTGCATAGAA
>NW_017021179.1:0-209 GCF_001483705.2 Eufriesea mexicana | reverse complement strand
CATCCGTATCATCCATACATCCATCCACACATACATCCATACATCCATACATCCATCCATCCACACATCCATAAATATATACATCCATACACACATAGATCCGTATCGTCCATGCATTCGTACATCCATTCATACATGCATCCATACATCCATATGTCCACCCATCCATACATCCATCGATCCATACATCCATACAAGAGTCCATCTAT
>NW_017021178.1:0-209 GCF_001483705.2 Eufriesea mexicana | reverse complement strand
GCGAATGTCAATAAAATTGAACTTTTCATTCATATTTCGTTGCAATTCAGTAGCTATCGAAGCCAGTAGAAACATTCCCCTTATTTACGTAGAAAGGCTTGCTCACCAAAATATTAGATGAAAATGTCAATAAAATTGACTTTTCATTCAGATTCTATTGCAATGCAATGGTTATAGCAATCCAATAAAATCTTCCCTCCTTATTCATA
>NW_017021177.1:0-209 GCF_001483705.2 Eufriesea mexicana | reverse complement strand
GATGGACACCTTCTTCCCGGTGGCGGCGGAGGTGGGGGTGAAATCAGTTGCAGAGCGCCCGGAACTGGTCGGATGGTCCGACGAACAGGATGTCTCGCGCGACGAGTTGTGCCGTGCGGTCGTTAGGATGGGGGTGAGGAGCACCGCCCACGGACCGGTCGGCATCCCAGGCCGAGCACTTGCACTGGCTCTGGAGGCGTGGCGTGACC
>NW_017021176.1:0-209 GCF_001483705.2 Eufriesea mexicana | reverse complement strand
ATTCCATTGGTTTGCTGTAGACTTTGCATTGCATTAGATACTGACCGGGAAACTCAATCTCATAGACATTTTCGACTAATATCGTGGTGAGCAAGATATTCTACATAAATAAGGAGGAAAGATCCGATTGATTTGCTATAGCCATAGCATTGCAATAGAATCTGACTAAAAAGTTCAATTCTATTAACATTTTCGACAAATATTGATGT
>NW_017021175.1:0-209 GCF_001483705.2 Eufriesea mexicana | reverse complement strand
CGACAACTTTATCGCGGATATAAGAAAAGCGTTGTTACAAATAAGTTTACAAGCGAAGGATAGAATTTTTTAGATTTATTACGTTTCTTATTCTAGACTCCGATGGAAGGAACTGTAATCGTGAGGCATTGTAGAATAGGCTTGGTGTCTCCTGCAGTCCATTTATCCTCGAAGCCCTGATTAACCCTTTGGTCTGCAACCACGTGTGA
>NW_017021174.1:0-209 GCF_001483705.2 Eufriesea mexicana | reverse complement strand
TATGTATGGACGAATGTATTTGTGTATGTATGGATGTGTGTATTAATGTATGTATGGATGTATTCATGGATGAATGGATTGATAGCTGTATGGATGTATGTATGGATGTTGTGTGGATGTATATATTGATGTACGGATGAACGTACGGATGGATGGTCTCATCGGTTGATGGATGTATGGATGGATATATGTATGGGTGGATTGAGGTA
>NW_017021173.1:0-209 GCF_001483705.2 Eufriesea mexicana | reverse complement strand
AGAAGAAGCATCCTTCATCCTTTAACTTCTATTCATCGCGCAAAATAATACAGAAGCAATTACTCAAGAGTGTCAAACATCTACAAATTCTTACCCAGTCTAATAACTAAAGCCTACGTTTTATTCAAGAGCTAATTCAACTATCGTAAGTGTGACTTGACGTCCTTAAGTTCCAAATGACAACGTTTAAAGAAGAAGAATCCCTCATC
>NW_017021172.1:0-209 GCF_001483705.2 Eufriesea mexicana | reverse complement strand
ATTCCGGCCATATTCTTCAGCATTGCAATGGCTATAGCGCGCCAATAGTATCTTTCCTCCTTACTTATGAAAGAAGGTTACCACACAACTATATTATTCGAAATTGTTATTAAAATTGAATAATCGAGGTAGATTCTATAGCATTATAATGGGTACAGCGTGCCAATAGAATCTTTCCTCCTTATTTATGCATGGATGTCAGCTCACCA
>NW_017021171.1:0-209 GCF_001483705.2 Eufriesea mexicana | reverse complement strand
AATGTCAATAAAATTCAATTTTCCAGTCAAATTCTATAGCATTGCAGTGGCTATTGCATGCCAATAGAATCATTCCTCGTTATTTAAGCAACGAAATTAGCCCACCACGATATTAGTGGAGAATGTCAATAAAATTGAATTTTCCGGTCAGATTCTGTAGCATTGCAATGACAATAGCATGCCAATAGAATCTGTCGTCCTTATTTATG
>NW_017021170.1:0-209 GCF_001483705.2 Eufriesea mexicana | reverse complement strand
GGCAAGTAGATGGCTGTTCTTGCCATTAGATTGAAGGCGTTAGGCGATCTACACACCAATCTACAACAAGTTCTAGATTATGGATAGACCTATTCTCTGGCAAGTAGATGGCTGCACTTGCCATTGGATTGAAGGCGATAGGCGACCTACTCACCAAGCTATAACAGGTTATAGGTTTTGAATAGACCTATTCTCTGGCAAGTAGATGA
>NW_017021169.1:0-209 GCF_001483705.2 Eufriesea mexicana | reverse complement strand
GGTCAGGTTATGTCAGGTTGGTTTACGATAGACTTGACTTTTGTGCTTCACACCGCAATGCGGTGTATTTCTGCGGTCTACTGTTCTCTAGCTTATTCTCCTGGTCTCTGGAGAGTCCAGGAATAGTGGTCTAGGCACGTCAGGTAGAGTTATGTTGCGTTTGGTTATGTTACGCTTGGATAGGTGAGGATCAGATAGCCATGAATTTT
>NW_017021168.1:0-209 GCF_001483705.2 Eufriesea mexicana | reverse complement strand
GTGGCTATAGCACGACAATAGAATTATTCCTCCTTATTTATGCAAGAACGGCAGCTCACCACGGTATTAGTCGAAAATGTTTGTAAAATTGAATTTTCCTGCCAGAGTCCATCGCATTGCAAAGGCTATAGCACGCCAATAGAATATATCCGCCTTATATACGCAAGAAAGTAAGCTCACAACGATGTTGGTCGAAAACGTCAATAAAT
>NW_017021167.1:0-209 GCF_001483705.2 Eufriesea mexicana | reverse complement strand
GAAAAAAATTCTAACATTGACAAAAGAATAACTAAACAAGCATAACGTTATTTACCGATGCAATCCGAAAATACTTTCTCGCCAACCCAATATTATTTCGTATTTTTAATCATTTACAGTTGACAATTTTTACACTGCGACAACTTCTTCGTTTAGAAATTGGAAATATCGTTGACAAAGAGTCGCTGTTATTTTCCTACAACTGACAC
>NW_017021166.1:0-209 GCF_001483705.2 Eufriesea mexicana | reverse complement strand
AACCTGGCTGGAAAATACAGTTTTATTGACATTTTCGACTAATATCGTGGTGAGCTAACTTTCATATATAATTAAGGAAGAAATATCCTACTGTTGTGCTATAGCCATTGCATTGCTATAGAATCTGGCTGGAAAATTGTATTTTCTTGACATTTTCCGCTAATATTGTGGTGACCTAACGTTCTTGGATATATAAGGAGGAAAGATAC
>NW_017021165.1:0-209 GCF_001483705.2 Eufriesea mexicana | reverse complement strand
ATGTATGGATGTATGTATGGATGTATGAAAGAATGTATGTATGGATGTATGTACGGATGAATGCATAGGTGCATCTATGGATCGGGGTATTGTTGTATGTATGGATGTAATGATGGAGTGATGGATAGGTGGATGGATGGATGGAGTGATATATGTATGGATCGATGGATGTACGGATGGATGGGTGTATGGAATGATGTATGTATGGA
>NW_017021164.1:0-209 GCF_001483705.2 Eufriesea mexicana | reverse complement strand
AGAGAATTGTATAGCACAAAAGTCACAGATATCCTAACCTAACGAGGCACAAACTAACGTAACAAAACTTAGAATAACTAAACGTAACGAGACGAGATATCAACTTCTGGCCACCCCAGGGCCACCCAGAACGTATTAGTGCAGATTAGAGTTCAGAAATCCACCGAATATCATTATATAACACAAAAGTCAAAGCCACCCTAACCAAA
>NW_017021163.1:0-209 GCF_001483705.2 Eufriesea mexicana | reverse complement strand
ACTGTACTTTGCTCGACTCTGGGGATTCCAGTAATTGCGGTCTCGGCAAGTTAGGTTGAGTTATGCTACTTTCGGTTAGGATACGTTTGGAAATGTTAGGATAGGATAGCTCTGACTTTGGTGCTATAAAGTGCTCCACGTTGAAATTCCGCGCCCTACTGTGCTCTAGTATGTTCTGCTTGGCTCAGGGGTGGGCAGAAATTGTGGCC
>NW_017021162.1:0-209 GCF_001483705.2 Eufriesea mexicana | reverse complement strand
TTAAGCGGAAAATTTGATCACCACGACATTAGCCGAAAATGTCTATAAAATTGAACATTTCTGACAGATTCTATTGCAATGCTATGGCTATGACGAATCAAAAGTATTTTTCCACCCTATTTATGCGGAAAATCATGCTCACAACAATATTAGTCGAAAATGTCAATAGAATTGTACTTTTCAGTCGGATTCTATCGCAATGCAATCGT
>NW_017021161.1:0-209 GCF_001483705.2 Eufriesea mexicana | reverse complement strand
TCCTACTTATTCATGCAATGAAGTTTGCTCACCACGATATTAGCCGAAAATGTCAATGAATTTTAATTTTCCAGGTAGATTCTACATCATTGCTATGCGTATTGCACGCCAATAGAATCTTTGTTCATTATTTATGCCACAAAGTAAGCTCACCACGATAGTAGTCGAAAATGTCAACAAAATTGTATTTTCAGCCACATTCTATATTA
>NW_017021160.1:0-209 GCF_001483705.2 Eufriesea mexicana | reverse complement strand
ATTGGAAGTGATGAAAGATATGAAATTATTCAAAATGACTTTCAAGATTTAAAAGATTCTATTTGAGGTGTAAATCACTTATTAGAAATTGAAAGTTGTAGTCCTTGGTCAATTCTTAATGAATTTATTAAAAAGGCAACAACAACATGTCCTCAAAATGAAAAACACATAATTAATGAATATGAACAGTATAATATTATTGGAAATAC
>NW_017021159.1:0-209 GCF_001483705.2 Eufriesea mexicana | reverse complement strand
GACCTAACCAAACCTAACCTAACCTAAGATAACCCAAGCAAACCTGACCTGCCTAACCTGGCGTAACATGACCTCACCTGACGTAACCTAACCTAACCTAACCTTGCCTAACATATCCTTCACTGACCTGACCTAACCAAACCTAACCTAACCTAACCTATCCCTCCCTAAGCTGACCTAACCTAACCTAACCAAACATAACCTAACTT
>NW_017021158.1:0-209 GCF_001483705.2 Eufriesea mexicana | reverse complement strand
CCGAGACCACTATTGCTGCGCTCCATAGAGCCAAGCGGAGCATATTTGTGAAGAGTGGAGCGCCGAACTCAATAGAATCACAGTGTGTAGCGGAAAAGGCTAAGCTACGCGACCGCGATTGATGGCCTCCATGGTGCCAAACAAACAATGTTAGAGCACATTAGAGCGCAGAAGTCCATGGAATAGCAGTGTACACAACAAAAGTGAAA
>NW_017021157.1:0-209 GCF_001483705.2 Eufriesea mexicana | reverse complement strand
CCAAACCTAACAAAACCTAACACAACCAAACGTAACCTGACATGACCTAACGCGCTGAGACTGTCATTACTGCCCTCCCCAGAGTCGGACAGAGTATAGTAGCGCAATGTAGAACGTAGGAATCCACCGAAAGGCGGTGTACAGCCCAAAAGTCAAAGCTACCCTATCCTAACCTAACAAATCGCAGCATTACCAGACGTAGCCTAGCA
>NW_017021156.1:0-209 GCF_001483705.2 Eufriesea mexicana | reverse complement strand
TTTGAGCTATACGCTGCTATTCGGTGGATTTCTGTGCTCTACGTTGTACCACTATACTCTGCCTGACTCTGGGGTAGCCAGCAATAGTGGTCGTGGCACGAAAGTTTGAGTTAAGCTACGTTTGGTTAGGTGAAGCTTGTCTTTGATAGGTTAGGGTTGCTTCCACTTTCGTGGTATACACTGTTCTTCTGTGGAATTCTGCGCTCGAC
>NW_017021155.1:0-209 GCF_001483705.2 Eufriesea mexicana | reverse complement strand
GTCTCTATTGCATTTCAATGGCCATAGCACGCCAATAGTGTCTTTCCTACTTATCTATGCGAGGAAGACAGTTCACCACGATATTAGTCGAAAATGTAAACAAAATTGAATTACCCAGTCTGATTCTATTGCACTACAATGGCTACGGCACGCCCTTACCCTCTATCCTACTTATTTATGCGTGGAAGCTTGTTCACCACGATAGTAGT
>NW_017021154.1:0-209 GCF_001483705.2 Eufriesea mexicana | reverse complement strand
AGGCATTGCAACGCTAAAGAATCTGGAAGGAAAATTCAATGTCATTGACATTTTCGACTGGTACCGTGGTGCGCTAACTTTCTTTCATAAATACGGAGAAAAGATTCTGTTGGCGCGCTATAGGCATTGCAAGGCTTCAGAATCGCGCTGAAAAATTCAATTTTACTGCCATTTCCGACTGATATCTTGGGGAGCTAACTTCGTTGCAT
>NW_017021153.1:0-209 GCF_001483705.2 Eufriesea mexicana | reverse complement strand
CGATATTAGTCGAAAATGTCAATAAAATTGAATTTTCCACGAAGATTCTACTTCATTGCAATGGCTATAGCAGGCCAAAAGTATCTTCCCTCCTTACTTACGCAAGGAAGTCGTCTCACCACGATATTAGACGAAAATGTCAAAAAAATTGTGTTTTCCTGCAAGATTCTATAGCATTGCAATGGTTACAGCTTGCCAACAGAATCTTT
>NW_017021152.1:0-209 GCF_001483705.2 Eufriesea mexicana | reverse complement strand
AACCTGATTCTATGGCATTGCATTGGCTATCGCACGACAATAGGACATTTACTCCTTATTTATTCAAAGAACCACGGCCACCAAGATATTAGTCGAAAATGTCAACAAGATTGAGATGTCCAGCCAGATTCTATAGCATCGCAATAACTCTAGCGCGACAGTAGAATCTTTCCTCCTTATATATCCAAGAAAGTTAGGTCACCACAATA
>NW_017021151.1:0-209 GCF_001483705.2 Eufriesea mexicana | reverse complement strand
TTCCATATATCAGGAGGAAAGATTCTGTTGGCATGCTATAGGTATTGCAATGCTATAGAATCTCGATGGAAAATTCAATTTTATTGACATTTTCGACTCATTCCGTGGTGAGCTAACTTCCTTGCATACGTAAGTTGGAAATGTCTTTTTGGAGTGCTATATCCACCGCAATGCAGAAGAATCTGTCTGGAAAGTATAATTTTATTGAC
>NW_017021150.1:0-209 GCF_001483705.2 Eufriesea mexicana | reverse complement strand
CTATAGAATCTTGCTGGAAAATACATTTTTGTTGACATTTTCGACTAATATCGTGATGAAATAACTGCGTTGCATAAATAAGGGTAAAATATTCTACTTGCCCGCTATGGCCACTACAATGAAACTGAATCTTGCTGGAAAATTTAATTTTATTGTCATTTTCGACTAATATCGCTGTGACCTAACTTTCTTGCATATATAAGGAGGAT
>NW_017021149.1:0-209 GCF_001483705.2 Eufriesea mexicana | reverse complement strand
TCTAAGAGGCAGGTTGCTGCTATTTCTGCGAGTCGATCGATTTAGTATCAGTTAAGGAGAATTCTATGTGTATATCGTAACTAAGTCGTTCATGCTTGACGACGATTAATGACGGATGGTTCCTTGAGGAGATTGTATTACAGCCCTAGGATTGCACGTCTCAAATTAAGTGGAGGACTGTTGATGCCTTTATTGCTAGCATCCCCTGA
>NW_017021148.1:0-209 GCF_001483705.2 Eufriesea mexicana | reverse complement strand
CGTGCTATAGGCATTGCAGTGCTACAGATTGTTGCTGGAAAATTCAATTTTACTGACATTTTCTGCTAATATCGTTGTGACCTAACTTCCTTGCACAGGTAAAGGGGAAACATCTTTTTGGCGTGCTATAGCCATCGCAATGATACAGAATCTGGCTGGCAAATTCAATTTTATTTACATTTTCGACTAATATCGTGGTGAGCTGACTT
>NW_017021147.1:0-209 GCF_001483705.2 Eufriesea mexicana | reverse complement strand
GAGATTAGGACTAAGAAATCCGTAGAATTGCAGCGTATATCAGAAAACTGAAAGTTACGTAAGACCAACCCAAAGCAACACAGCATAGCGAAACATATCCTAACACAGCCTAACGTGCCGAGACCGCTATTGCTGCCCGCCTCCCCCAGATCCAAGCAGGACACAGTAGAGCACGGTAGAGAGCAGAACCCCACCGAATAGCAGTGTAC
>NW_017021146.1:0-209 GCF_001483705.2 Eufriesea mexicana | reverse complement strand
GTTTGGTTAGGTTACGTTTGGTTGGGTTAGGTTAGGTTAACTTCGATATGTGCGCTCAAAACGGATATACTATGGGCTTCCTTGCTGTACAGTGCTCTATCATATTATGTTTGTCTGTGGGGAAGCCAGCAATTCTGATTTCGTCTCGTTAGGTTTAGTTTTTCTATGTTTGGCCAGGTTAGGTGCGGGTATGTTTGGCTAGTGTAGCT
>NW_017021145.1:0-209 GCF_001483705.2 Eufriesea mexicana | reverse complement strand
CTTGCATAAATACGGAGGAAAGATTCTATTGGCCAGCTATGGCAATTGCAATTATATAGTATCCGGATGGAAAATTCAATTTAATTGACATTTTCGACTAATATCGAGGTGAGCTGACGTCCTTGCATGTGTATGGGGTAAAGATACTACTGGCGAGCTATAGCCATTGCAATGCTATAGAATCTGGCTGGAAAATTCAACTTTATTGA
>NW_017021144.1:0-209 GCF_001483705.2 Eufriesea mexicana | reverse complement strand
TCTACTTTCTGCTTTGCTATGGGGATGCCAGGAGCAGTGGTCGGGGCGTCACATCATATTGGGGTATGCGAGGTTTGGTTAGTTTGGATCATGTCAGGTTAGGCAAGGGTATCTTCGAGCATTGTGCCATTCACTGCAGCGCTGTTGATCCCTGCGCTCTAATGTGTTCCAGTGCTTTCTGCCTGTCTCTGTCGAGACCAGCAATAGTG
>NW_017021143.1:0-209 GCF_001483705.2 Eufriesea mexicana | reverse complement strand
GCTGGCCTCCCCAGAGCCAAGCAGAGCATGTTGGAGCAGAGTAGAGCGCAGAAATGCACCGAACAGCTGCGTATAGCACAGAAGTCAAAGCCATCCTTATCAAACCAGACCTGACCTAAACTAACCAAACGTAACCTAAGTCACCTTATTGTGCCACGACCGACATTGCTGGAGCCCTAGAGTCGTGTAGAGTATTGTACAGTAGCGAA
>NW_017021142.1:0-209 GCF_001483705.2 Eufriesea mexicana | reverse complement strand
TATACAATACATTGCGGCGTATTCCTGCTCTCTACTTTCCTCCAATGCATTCTGCTTGGATCTTAGGTGGTCAGCGGTAGTGGTGTAGGCATGTTAGATGGAGTTATGTTAAATTCGGTTATGTTACGCTTGGGTAGATTAGGGCAGAATAAATTTGACATTTGTGCTATAAACTACTACCCGGCGGACTCCTGCGCTCTACTATGCCC
>NW_017021141.1:0-209 GCF_001483705.2 Eufriesea mexicana | reverse complement strand
TTGCGAAGCCTATAGCACGCAAATACAATATTTCCTCCTTATTTTTGCGAGAAAGCTAACTCACCACGATATTCGTAGAAGATGTCAGTAAAATTGAATTTTCCAGCTAGATTCAATAGCATTGCGATGGCTATAGCAAGCCAATGGTATCATTCATCCTTATTTATGCAAGAAATTTAGCTCTCCACGGTATTAGTCAAAAAAGTTAA
>NW_017021140.1:0-209 GCF_001483705.2 Eufriesea mexicana | reverse complement strand
CCATCCTAACCTAAGCAAACGTAACATAAGCGGAAGTAACGCAGCCCAAACTTACGTGCCGCGGCCACCTTTTCTAGCCTTCCCAGAGCAAGGCAGAGAATATTAGATCGCAGTAAAGAACAGAAATCCACCGAATAGCAGTGTGTCGGACAAAAGTCAAAGCTATCCTAGCCTAACCTAACCAATCGTAACATAGCCAAGCGTAACCT
>NW_017021139.1:0-209 GCF_001483705.2 Eufriesea mexicana | reverse complement strand
ACAGCCAGAGCCACGCAGAACATATTAGAACACAGTAGAGCGTAGGAATCAACCGAACAAAAGCGTATAGCACAAAAGTCATAGCTACCCTAGCATAACCTAGCCAAACATAGCATAATCAGACGTAACGTAACCCAAGCTGCAGCGTCAGGACCGCTGATTCTGGCCTCACATGAGCTAAGGAGATTATAGTAGAGCAATCCAGGAAG
>NW_017021138.1:0-209 GCF_001483705.2 Eufriesea mexicana | reverse complement strand
CATCGGAATAGTGCTATAGTGAATCGAGAGGATGTTTAGGCTTGATTATCAGTAATACGAGAACAATGAACGAGTTTCTAGAACACACTTGGAATTTTTGAAAGTGTATACATAGCATGAGTTGTAGCGTGATGCGAATAAGAATGAAAAGGGATTGCTAAGGGATTACTTGGAGAGCATCAGAGAGTGTCATAAGTGTTAAGATTAAA
>NW_017021137.1:0-209 GCF_001483705.2 Eufriesea mexicana | reverse complement strand
AAAATTTAATTTTCCAGACAGATTTTATAGAATTGCATTGGCTATAACACGCCAATGGAATTCTGCCTCCATATTTATGCAAGAATGTTAGCTCGCCACGATATTTGTCGAAAATGTCAATAAATAGAATTTTCCATCCAGATACAATATAATTGCAATGGCGATGGCACGCCAATAGAATCTTTCGTCCACATTCATCCAAGAAAGTT
>NW_017021136.1:0-209 GCF_001483705.2 Eufriesea mexicana | reverse complement strand
GGTCTATTCAAAGTCTATAATCTGTTATAGCTTGGTTAATTGGTCGCCTAGCGTCTTCAACCATTGGCAAGGACAGCCATCTATTTGCCAGAGAATAGGATTTTCAAAATCTATAACCGTTTATATCTTTGTGAATAGCTCGCATAACGCCTTCAATCAAATGGCTAGTACAGCCATCTACATGTCAGAGAGTAGGTCTATTCAAAATA
>NW_017021135.1:0-209 GCF_001483705.2 Eufriesea mexicana | reverse complement strand
ATATTGAACAATCCATTTTCTGATATTATACCAAGAATAATAGTACAGGAAAGTGAAGAAGTAGCAATTGGGAAATTGACGACGGCGTAGTACGGACATCTACTTAGATTCTAATATCTATATGGCATTGTTTATTATGTCATTAAAAACTTTCAAAGTGAATAAAATGTACCTAAGCATATAACCATTGCAATTTCATTTTCTTTTTA
>NW_017021134.1:0-209 GCF_001483705.2 Eufriesea mexicana | reverse complement strand
AAAGTTCAATTTTATTGACATTTTCGACTAATATCGTGGCCAGCAAGCTTCCTTGCATAAGTAAGGAGGAAAGATACTTTTGGCCTGCTATAGGAATTGCAATGCTACAGAATCGGGCTGGAAAGTCCAATTTTATTGATATTTTAGACTAATATCGTGGTGAGCTATCTTCCTGGCATAAGTATGGAGGAAAGGTCCTTCTGGAGTGC
>NW_017021133.1:0-209 GCF_001483705.2 Eufriesea mexicana | reverse complement strand
TTTTCTGCTTGACCTGGCAATGTCAGCAGCAGTGTTCTGGGCACGTTAGGTGGAGTTACGTTACGTTTGGTATTGTTGTGTTTGTATAGTTTAGGCCAGGGCTTTTTTGACATTTGCGTTACACACAGCTGTTCGGTTGATTTCTGCGTTCTACTGTGATGGACCATGACCTGCTTTGCACCTGGAGGACTTAAACTGTAGCTGCGACG
>NW_017021132.1:0-209 GCF_001483705.2 Eufriesea mexicana | reverse complement strand
GATACCCAGTGGGCTTCTGCGCTCTTCTATGTTCCATCGTATTCCGTTTGTCTCTGGGGACACCAGCAATAATGATCTCGGCTCGTTATGTTGAGTTAGGCTTCGTTTGGTTAGGTTAGTTTATGTCAGGCTAGGGTGGGATATCTTTGACTTTTGTGCTTTACACTGTATCGCCGCGGACAACAGTAGTCCACTGTGCTCTAGTATGT
>NW_017021131.1:0-209 GCF_001483705.2 Eufriesea mexicana | reverse complement strand
TACGTTTTGTTACGCTACGATTGGTTAGGGAAGAAGAGGGTAGCGTCCACTTTTGTGCTATACACAGCTATTCGATGTACTTCTGCGCTCTACATTGCTCTACTGTGCTCTGTTCGACTCTCGGGATGCCAGAAATAGTGGCCTAGGCACGTTACGTTGAGATAGGTTCCGCTATGCTTGGTTAGGTTAGGCTACGTTTGGCAACGGTG
>NW_017021130.1:0-209 GCF_001483705.2 Eufriesea mexicana | reverse complement strand
ATCCCAGCTCTCCGTACTATGCAACCAGTTCCGACCGCACTGCAGCGGTTTGCATCCCCTCCTGCGCCATCACGGGGAAGGGGGTCAACGATCACCCGCCGCAGGAGTACGGGGTCCATACGCTCGGTCACGGGGGGCGCCCATGCTATTAACTTCCCCACTACTAATTTATAGGGGCGTCCCCACGCACCGCTTTCGAGCATCGCGAA
>NW_017021129.1:0-209 GCF_001483705.2 Eufriesea mexicana | reverse complement strand
CTCCGAATACTCTAGATCTAGATATTCTAAACGCAAGGTCCCCCCAAATTCACGTCTCTTTCTCGTCTATATTAGGTTCTCTGACTTCTGGATTTTCGAAAAGGTAAAATTTAGGGTACAACATTCGCTGTAAATTATTCCTAGCGACCTCGATCGTTTCATCTCCGAATACTCTAGATCTAGATATTCTAAACGCCGGGCCCCTCTAA
>NW_017021128.1:0-209 GCF_001483705.2 Eufriesea mexicana | reverse complement strand
TCACCTGCACTGTGACTCCACTACTTTCCGTTACATGCGGTTTATGGCCTGTTAATATCACCGCTCCTGTAATACATAATGTGCCCGTATTAATTAGCATGCTACGTGGATAATGTTAATAGGTACTTTTCTCTATCGTTTTCTATGGCCGATGTGTGGGTGTGCATCACGTAGTGGTATATTTTCCTGTCGATTTGGACTTTGTATTG
>NW_017021127.1:0-209 GCF_001483705.2 Eufriesea mexicana | reverse complement strand
AAATGCAATGGCTATAGCACGCCAATAGAATCTACCCTCCTTATTTATGCAAGAAAGGTAGCTAACTACGATATTAGACGAAAATGTCAGCAAAATGGAATTTTCCAACCAGATTCCAGAGCATTGCTATGTCTATAGCACGCCACTAGAAGCTTTCCCCCTTATTTATGTAAGAACGTTAGCTCACATCAATATTAGTTGAAAATGTC
>NW_017021126.1:0-209 GCF_001483705.2 Eufriesea mexicana | reverse complement strand
GCATTGCAAAGCTGTAGAATACGGCTGGAAAATTCAATTTTATTGACATTTTCGACTTATATCTTGGTGAGCCACCTTTCTTTTATATATAAGAATGAATAATTCTATTGGCGTGCTATAGCCATTGCAGTGATACTGAGTGTGGATGGAAAATACTAATTTATTGACATTTTCGACTAATATCATGGTGAGCTATTTTTCTTTCATAA
>NW_017021125.1:0-209 GCF_001483705.2 Eufriesea mexicana | reverse complement strand
GGTGAGAGTTTTTTCCCCCGTTGTTCTTTGCTCTCTCTCTTCTTCGAGTTGTTTCGAGAGCAGTTCTATTGTTTTGTTCAATTTGTCAATCATTTTCAGCAGCTCCTCGTTTTGAAGGGATGCAGATTTCTCACTTGCATCCTTTGTTGCAGTGGTACCGGCTACTTTTTTCATTAACAGCATGTCTGTCATTTTCTGTGGCGATAGTA
>NW_017021124.1:0-209 GCF_001483705.2 Eufriesea mexicana | reverse complement strand
TTCGACTAATATCGTGGTGAGCTAACTTCCTTTCGTAGGTTAGGAGGCAATATGCTTTTTGAGCGCTATAGCCATTGCAATGAAGCAGAATCTTGCTGGAAAATACAATTTTGTTGACGTTTTCGACTGATTTCGTGGTTAGCTTTCTTCCTTGCGTAGGTAAGGTGGAAAGATGCTTTTTGAGTGCTATAGCCATTGCAATGATATAT
>NW_017021123.1:0-209 GCF_001483705.2 Eufriesea mexicana | reverse complement strand
ACGATCCGCGGAATAGTAAAACCAAGAGAGGATTCATCTCGGGCAGAAATGACTCGTTTTACGCGGAAAAAGGGAAGCGTCTCGGTCGCGTTTGAGAATGCAAGAATTCTCGTAACGACAACCGCGTGGAGGAAGAGAAATAGGAAGAGGTGGAGGAAGGGGAGGGCCCCGGGTTGGAAGCGGGTCAACGAAAGAGCATCCGGTGCAAT
>NW_017021122.1:0-209 GCF_001483705.2 Eufriesea mexicana | reverse complement strand
TGACCTGGCCTGGCCTGACGTGTCCTGACGTGACCTGACCTGCCCTGACCTATCCTGGCCTGATCTGACCTGTCCTGACCTGACCTGACTTGACCTGACCTTACCTGGCTTTACATTGCCTGGCCTGATGTGACCTTTCCTATCCAGGCCTGACCTGACCGAACCAGACCTCTCCTGAACTGACCTGACCTGACTGCACATGACCTGAC
>NW_017021121.1:0-209 GCF_001483705.2 Eufriesea mexicana | reverse complement strand
ATAACCAAACCTGACGTAGCTAAACTTGACATAACGTGCCGCGACCACTATTGCCGGCCTCCCCAGAGTCTAGGAGATTAGAGCAGAGCACAATAGTGGGCATGAATCCTCCGTATAACTGTTCATAGCACGAAAGTCAAAGTTACCTTGTCCCAACTTGACAGAACGTAACACAACCAAGCGCAGCATATCTCTGCCTATCGTGCCGA
>NW_017021120.1:0-209 GCF_001483705.2 Eufriesea mexicana | reverse complement strand
ATCTTTATTGCATAAATAAGGAGGAAAGATTCAATTGGCGTGCTATAGGCATTGCATGCTGTAAAATCCTCCATGAAAATAAAATATTATTGACATTTTCGCCTAATATCCTTGTGAGCTAACTTTCATGCATAAATAAGGGGGAGAGATTCTATTGGCGTGCTACAGCCATTGCAATGCTCTGGAATCTGGTTGGAAAATTCAATTTT
>NW_017021119.1:0-209 GCF_001483705.2 Eufriesea mexicana | reverse complement strand
TCGAGCCAGATGCTACAGCATTGCAATGGCTATAGCACGCCAATCGATACTTTCCTCATTATTGATGCAAGAAAGCTAGCTCGCCACGATATGAGTAGAAAATGTCAACAAAATTGAATTTTCCATCCAGTCACTATAGAATTGCGATGGCTACAGCTGGCCAATAGTATCTTTCCTCCTTATTTATGCAAGGACGTCAGCCCGCGACG
>NW_017021118.1:0-209 GCF_001483705.2 Eufriesea mexicana | reverse complement strand
ATAGCAGATCAACGTACAAAGCAGGAATCGCCCGAATAGCAGTGCATAGCAGAGGAGTAAGAAATACCCTAACCTAATCTGTCCTAACCTACCGTAATGAGACGCAATCAATCCCAACCTAATCTGCCTAGCACAAAATAGACTGCCCTCCCGACCGCCAATCTGGGCATATTACTGGGAAGTAGAGCTCAGATGTGCATAGGGCGGCA
>NW_017021117.1:0-209 GCF_001483705.2 Eufriesea mexicana | reverse complement strand
ATTCAAAATCTATAACCTGCTATAATTTGATGAATAGATTACCTAACGTTCCCAATGCAATGATAGTTATAGCCACCTACTTACCATAGGATAAGTCAATTAAAAACTCATAACCTGTTATAACTCGATGAGTAGATCACTTAACGTTCTCAATCCAATGGAAGGTATAGACATCTACTTACCATAGAATACGTCTATTCAAAATCTAT
>NW_017021116.1:0-209 GCF_001483705.2 Eufriesea mexicana | reverse complement strand
TTACCACGATATTCGTCGAAAATGTCAATAAAATTGAATTTTCCAGGAGGATTCTATAGCTTTCCATTGCCTATAGCACGCCAATAGAATCTTACCTCCTTATTTGTGCAAGAAAGTTAATTCTCCGCGATATTAGCCGAGAATGCCAATAAAATTGAATTTTCCAGCCAGACTCTACAGCATTGCAATGGATATAGTACGCCAAATGT
>NW_017021115.1:0-209 GCF_001483705.2 Eufriesea mexicana | reverse complement strand
GAATAATATCGTGGTGATGTAGCTTTCTTGCATAAATTCGGAGGAAAGATTCTATTGGCCAGCTGTGGCCGTTACAATTCTACAGTATCCGGATGGAAAATTCAGTTTTATTGACATTTTCGGCTAGTATCGTGGTGAGCTCACAGCCTTGCATAAATAATGTGGAGAGATTCTATTGGCACGCTATACCCATTACAATGCTATAGAAT
>NW_017021114.1:0-209 GCF_001483705.2 Eufriesea mexicana | reverse complement strand
ATAGTTTAATGCTTCTTACTCTCTCTGATAAGAATCTGCCATTGTCTTCGAAAGCTTCTTTAAATCACTTTATTTATTTTTCTTGCATTATATAATTATTTCCCTGTATATAAGAGATAAGGGGATACTCGGGTGATATAATCGGAACCGTTTCTAGAAAAGGTGTTCATAAAACAAAATGGCGAATGGAGTAAATCACGTCGGAAGTT
>NW_017021113.1:0-209 GCF_001483705.2 Eufriesea mexicana | reverse complement strand
GATCCGTACACATATCCATTCGTACATCCATCCGCCAATCCTTCAATCTATCAATACATCCATGCATACACCAATACATATATACATACAACCATACATCCATACATTCATGCATCACACATACATCCATAGATCCGTACATACAACAATACACTCATCCATACATACATACATCCATACATACATCCATAGATCCATACATACACCCA
>NW_017021112.1:0-209 GCF_001483705.2 Eufriesea mexicana | reverse complement strand
CGTAACCTGACTCAAAGTAACATGCAGAGACCACTATTGCAGGCCCTCTAAGACCACAAGATGAAAATATCAGAGCACTCTGGAGCGCAGAAATCCGCCTAATAACAGACTATAGCTCTAAAGGCATAGCTATCCTCTACTTACCAAGAGAATCGTAACATAAACGAACGTGTCCTAACTTACCATTACGTGCCGCGACTACTAT
Organism: Eufriesea mexicana; assembly: GCF_001483705.2. NCBI lineage: Eukaryota > Metazoa > Arthropoda > Insecta > Hymenoptera > Apidae > Eufriesea > Eufriesea mexicana. The sequence goes on along the minus strand of NW_017021112.1, from coordinate 4 downwards.
TACT
>NW_017021111.1:0-209 GCF_001483705.2 Eufriesea mexicana | reverse complement strand
CTATTTACCATGCTATAGCAGGTTATAGATTTTGAATAGACCTATTCTCTGGCAAGTAGATGGAGATACTTGCCATTGGATTGAAAGCGTTAGGCGATCTATTCACTAGGCTATAACAGGACATATACTTTGAATAGACCTATTCTCTGGCAAGTAGATGGCTGTACTTGAAATTGGATTGAAGGCGCTAGGCGATGTATTCTCCAAGC
>NW_017021110.1:0-209 GCF_001483705.2 Eufriesea mexicana | reverse complement strand
TTTAAGAAATCAATTCGGCGGTGGAAAATTCACTAATTACTTAATACCTGGGATTAATTTATGAACTTTCATAATTGCATCGCAAAGGCAGATCCTTCAAGAACTTTCCAATATATTTTCGATATAAATTTGTCTATAATTAATTAATTATTTCTGATTATTCTACGCTCTGTTTAAATTGTTGTCGAAGACGCCATTGGTTTTTCATT
>NW_017021109.1:0-209 GCF_001483705.2 Eufriesea mexicana | reverse complement strand
CAGCAGTACTAGTCGTACGCTGCTATGGTATAGGCCTATAGTTGGTCCGGCATGTGTCTACGGCCATAACACTTGTGATGATTAAGATCTACTCCTGAGGGCAGGGTCATGTAATATCTGTCCGTCATCAAGGCCTCGCTGGACCTTCGTTGCGACACTGGGAGGTCCAACGGTTCGGGGACATCCTTTATTGACGTCTATGTCATGGC
>NW_017021108.1:0-209 GCF_001483705.2 Eufriesea mexicana | reverse complement strand
CTGCTATAGCTTGGTGAATAGATCGCCAAACGTCTTCAATCTAATGGCAGGTACAGCCATCTACTTGCCAGAGAATAGGTCTAATCAAAATCTATAACATCCTGCAGCTTGGTGCATGGTTCGCATAACGCCTTCAATCCTATGAAAAACACAGCCATTTTCTTGCCAGAGAACAAGCCTATTCAAAATGTATAACCCCTTATAGCTTG
>NW_017021107.1:0-209 GCF_001483705.2 Eufriesea mexicana | reverse complement strand
TGTACTAGGATAACAGAACATGATAGGAGGTCTCTCGCCGACCGATTCCAAGAAATGACGTCAATTCCTAGAATTCTATCGCGGCATATTTCGCAGCGTTTGTATGAATATACATACTACACATATACTATAGATTGCGGGAGATCTTAATTATTTTACTTACCTTACTTACCTTATTTTCCTTACTTACCTTACTTCCCTTAGTTTTT
>NW_017021106.1:0-209 GCF_001483705.2 Eufriesea mexicana | reverse complement strand
CGCCTTCAATCCAATGGCAAGTACAGCCACCTAGTCGCCAGAGAATAGGTCTATTCAAAATATATAACCTGTTACAGCTTGGTGAATAGATCGTCTAACGCCTTCAATCCAATGGCATGGACAGCCATCCACTTGCGAGAGAATATGTCAACTCAAAATTTATAACCTGTTATTGCTTGGTGAATAGAACGCCTAACGCCTTGAATCCA
>NW_017021105.1:0-209 GCF_001483705.2 Eufriesea mexicana | reverse complement strand
ATTGCAGTGGCTATAGCACTCAAAAAGCATCTTTTCTCCTTACTTACGCAAGGAAGTTAGCTCTCCACGGTGTTGTTTGAAAATGTCAATAAAATTGAATTTTCCAGCAAGATTCTATAGCAGTCCAATGGCTATAGCATGCCAATAGCATCTTTCCTCCTTAATTAAGCCAGGAAATCAGCTCACCAAGATATTAGTCGAAAATGTCA
>NW_017021104.1:0-209 GCF_001483705.2 Eufriesea mexicana | reverse complement strand
AGTGCATCAAAGTCTAAAGTCAGTCAGTTCTCAGAAAGATCACGATGGTTGGTAACCATATTAGGGACAAGTGTCACTCGTTAGTTGGTACCACCTCGTAAAAAACAAAAGAAGGACGACGTGGCGAAAAGAAGTAAGCAGTTGCGAGTGAGCTCCCATGCGAATAGGCTGCGTATTTATTACAACGGATCAGAGAAGCGTGCCCATAG
>NW_017021103.1:0-209 GCF_001483705.2 Eufriesea mexicana | reverse complement strand
GTCTATTCAAAATCTATAACCTGTTATAGCTTGGTGAAAAGATCGCCTAACGCCTTCAATCCAGTGACAAGTACAGCCATCTACTTGCCTGAGAATGGGCCTATACAAGATCTATAATCCGATATAGCTTGGTGAATACATAGCCAAACGCCTTCAATCCAATAGCAAGTACAGCCATCTGCTTGCCAGAGAATAGGTCTATTCAAAAT
>NW_017021102.1:0-209 GCF_001483705.2 Eufriesea mexicana | reverse complement strand
CAAGAAAATTAGCTCACCACGATATTAGGCGAAAATGTAAATAAAATTGAATTTTCCATCCGGGTTCTATAGCGCTGCAACGGATATAGCACGCCAATAGAATCTTTCCTCCTTATCTATGCAAGAAAATCAGCACACCAAGATATTAGTCGAAAATGTAAGTAAAATTGAATTTTCCAGCCAGATTCTACAGCATTGCAATGGCTATA
>NW_017021101.1:0-209 GCF_001483705.2 Eufriesea mexicana | reverse complement strand
CTTTTGTGCCATAAACAGCAATTTGGCAGCTTTCTGCGCTCCACCGTGCTCTAGTATAATCTGCTTGGCGCTGGGGAGGCCAGTGATAGTGGTCTCGTCCCAGTAGTTTGAGTTTGGTTTCGTTTGGTTGTGATATGCTTTGTTACGGTGGGAGTCGATAGCTTTGACTTTTATCCCGTGCACTGCTATTCGGTGGATTTCTGCGATCT
>NW_017021100.1:0-209 GCF_001483705.2 Eufriesea mexicana | reverse complement strand
GTACCGAGGCCACTATTAGTGCACTCCCCAGTGTCGAGCAGTGTATAGTAGATCACAGTAGAGAAAAGAGGTCCATAGAATAGCAGTGTTGAGCACATAGGTCAAGGATATCCTAACCAACCCCAAAATAACGTAACCTAACCAACTGTAATCTAACACATCCTAACGTGTCGCGATCACTATTTCTGGCCTTCCCAGAGCTCAGCGGA
>NW_017021099.1:0-209 GCF_001483705.2 Eufriesea mexicana | reverse complement strand
GAAAATATTAACTAATCTACCGGAATCGAACTCCAGTCCTTGAGCATACTAATTCTCGACTATTATCATTAGGCTACAGCCCGAATTGAAAGTTTTTGAAAATAAAGCGATAATTAGCGTAGTAATAAAACTTTAATCGTAAATATCTCAAAAGCTATTGAGTAATTGTCGCTATAATGATATATTTTCTTAAACTGCATGACGATATC
>NW_017021098.1:0-209 GCF_001483705.2 Eufriesea mexicana | reverse complement strand
CGCCACGCACACTATTGCGCGCATCCACAGATTCGGGGAGAGTACAGTAGAGCAATGTAGAAGCCAGAAATCCACCAAATAGCATCGTGCAGCAAAAAAGTCTAAGCTGTTCTGCCCTAATTTAACGAAACGTAATATAAGCGAATGTAGCTAAGCACGACCTAACGTGCTGAGACCACCATTGCTGGCCTCCCCAGATCCAAGCAGAA
>NW_017021097.1:0-209 GCF_001483705.2 Eufriesea mexicana | reverse complement strand
ATCCATACATCCATACATACATCCATCCATCCATCCATCCATCCATACATCCATAAATATATAGATCCATAAAAATATCCATACATACAACCATGCAAGCATACATTCATGCATCTATACATCTGTACATCAATACATTCATCCATCCATGTATCCTGCCAACTAAACATCCGTCCATCCATACATACATCCATAAATCCATCCATACA
>NW_017021096.1:0-209 GCF_001483705.2 Eufriesea mexicana | reverse complement strand
TAGATGGCGTCTTGTGGCTGGTGACTATAGTCATCCGCCGGATGTAAATGGCGTCTCGCAGCCGGTGACTATAGTCATTCGTCGTGTATAGATGGCGTCTCGTAGCCGGTGTCAATATTGTCATCTGTCATCTGTAGATTGCGTCTTGTGGCTGGTGACTATAGTCACCCGTCGTGTGTAGATGGCATCTTGTGCCTGGTGACTATAGT
>NW_017021095.1:0-209 GCF_001483705.2 Eufriesea mexicana | reverse complement strand
TCTTCATACTAGAGTAATAAACAATAAACAATAAATAATTAACCTTGTTAACCAATCATCGTAAAGGAATTTTACGTGGAAGTTAAAAATTTGAAGAATTCGAAGAAAATTTATGAAAATCCGGCAACAGGTTTAATCTTCCACTGTTACAGTCTTAAACGGGGCAATCTGTGCCAATTTTTGTTTGCCGATAGCATAACTCCGATTCA
>NW_017021094.1:0-209 GCF_001483705.2 Eufriesea mexicana | reverse complement strand
TTCAGTGTCATTGGGTGGATTTTTGCGTTCTAATGTGCTCTAATATGCTCAGCTTGGCTCCGGGAAGTCGGCAATGTTGGTCCCTTCACGTCACGTTGAGTCACACCACGTTTGGATAGATTAGGTTAGGCATTTTTTGGTCAGGATATGTTCAACTCTTGTGCTATGCACTGCAATCAGGTGGATTTCAGCCCTCTGCTGCGCTCTAG
>NW_017021093.1:0-209 GCF_001483705.2 Eufriesea mexicana | reverse complement strand
ACCTAAAATAATATAGTCACAGGATTATAATAGGCACAATATTAACCCTTTACACTCGACGACCTTTTGGCTAGAGAAGAGTGGAAGTTCGAAGATTCTCTACTGAAAAACTGACAATACTGTTTTGAGCAGTAAATAAAGAATTATATAATAATCGCATTATAGAATTATTTGATTTCGATACCTCGCACACTGTTACATTACATTAA
>NW_017021092.1:0-209 GCF_001483705.2 Eufriesea mexicana | reverse complement strand
AAGAATTTATGTGTGCAAGCATGTTTGGATGTAGGGATGTATGGATGTATGGATGTATGGATGAATGGATGTATGGATGGATAGATGTATGGAACGATGGATGTATGGATGGGTGGCTGTTTGAATGGATGGATGTTTGGTTCGACGGATGTATGGATGGGTGGATGCATGTATGGATGGATGTGTGGAAAGATGGGTGTATGCATGGA
>NW_017021091.1:0-209 GCF_001483705.2 Eufriesea mexicana | reverse complement strand
CGCAGTCGCGTAATCCGAGAATTTATCGCGCGCGTCGCGTACACGCCGTCTTTTCCTATTACGTGCAGGGGGGATCTTTGTCGGTCTTTGTCCACGCTTTCCGACGCTTTCCGACGACGACTCGCGCTCGTTGGTCGCGTTCGACGGTGGTCGATCGAGAGAAGAGAAGAGAAGAGACACGCCAGCGACTGGGATGGCTCGCGAATTAT
>NW_017021090.1:0-209 GCF_001483705.2 Eufriesea mexicana | reverse complement strand
CTTTTCGTCGGCCTCTCGACACGACCGCCATTACGCTTTTACGATTGTAAATCGTAATCGCGTTAAACACCGTATCGATGCTCCCGACCATCGTTCCTTCGTATTACCTTTGCCTGTATACTCGTAACGTTCGCGATGCAAACGTTCCGCGGTTTCTTCTTTTCCAATTGCAGTTAACGGCATTGCGAATACGAGCGTTCGAGTAACAC
>NW_017021089.1:0-209 GCF_001483705.2 Eufriesea mexicana | reverse complement strand
ATATATATATTACTATATGTTATAATTTCATTATCAACTCTATAATTATTTTTATTAATTTTCTAAAAAACTAGGCATTAAAGAGTAAATTTCTGTAGTGGAAATTAAGAATTTTTTAATTTGGCATTTTTGTAACAAAAACATACGTGAATTCGGATTAATAAATGTAAAAGACATTCTACATCAATACTTTAGAACGTGGCTCTTTC
>NW_017021088.1:0-209 GCF_001483705.2 Eufriesea mexicana | reverse complement strand
AGGACGCGGTAGGTTCGACTCTTCTGATATACACCGCGGTTCCATGGATTTCTGCGTTCTGCTACTCACTAACATGTTCTGCTTGGCTCTGGGAAAGCCAGAAATAGTAGCCTCGGCGCATTAGGTTCAGATACGTAACGTTTGGTTATGTTACGCTTGGTTATGTTAGGGTAGGTTAGCATTGACTCTTATGCTATGCACCGCTATTC
>NW_017021087.1:0-209 GCF_001483705.2 Eufriesea mexicana | reverse complement strand
GCAACGGCTATAGCACGCCAATAGAATCTTTCCTCCTTATTTATGCAAAAAAGTTACCTCACCGCCATATTAGAAGAAAATGTTAATAAAATTGGATTTTCCATCAAGATTATATATCATTGCGATGGCTATAGCACGCCAATAGGATTCTTCCTCCTTGTTTATGCAAGAAAGTTAGCACACCCCGATATTAGCCGAAACTGTGTATA
>NW_017021086.1:0-209 GCF_001483705.2 Eufriesea mexicana | reverse complement strand
TGAATTTTCCAGCCAAATTGCAGAGAATTGCAATGGCTATAGCACGCCAAAGGAATCTTTCCTTCTTATTTATGCATGAGACTTAGCTCACAACGATATTAGTCGAAAATATCAATAAAACTGAACTTTCCGGCGAGTTTCTATAGCATTGCAACAACTATAGCACGCCATTTGAATCTCTTCTCCTTATTTAAGCGAGAAAGATATCT
>NW_017021085.1:0-209 GCF_001483705.2 Eufriesea mexicana | reverse complement strand
GCATATATAAGGTGGAAAGATTCAATTCACTTGCTATAGGCGTCGCAATGCAACAGAATCTGGTTGGAAACTTCTATTGTATTGACATTTTCGACTAATTTTGTGGTGAGTTAGCTTGCTTGCATAAATAAGGAGGAGAGATGCTTTTGGCGAGCTATAGCCATTGCAGTCCTGTGGAATCTGGCTGGAAAATTCAATTTTATTGACAT
>NW_017021084.1:0-209 GCF_001483705.2 Eufriesea mexicana | reverse complement strand
GCTAGGTTAGGTTAGGTTTTGTTAAGGTAGCACTGACTTCTGAGCTATACACTGCCATTCGGACAATACTTGCGCTCTGCGTTGCTCTACTAGCCTCTACTTGTCTGTCGGGAGGACAGCTATGGAGGACCTGGCGCATTAGGTTTAGTTAGGTTACGTTCGGTTATATTCGGTTTGGTTAAGTTCGACATGTATGGCCTTGCCTTTTT
>NW_017021083.1:0-209 GCF_001483705.2 Eufriesea mexicana | reverse complement strand
CCGAACCTTCCGAACCGAACCTAACGAAACGAAACCTTACTCAACCTAACGTGCCGATACCACAATTACTGACTATCCCACAGACAAGCAGAGCAGATTATAACTAATGAGAGCTCGGGGTCCCACCGAATATCGGTATATAGCATAAAAGACAAAGTAGCATATCCTAACCTAGCAAAACCTAGCATATCCGAACGTGACAAATCTCA
>NW_017021082.1:0-209 GCF_001483705.2 Eufriesea mexicana | reverse complement strand
ATATTTCCCCCTTATGTATGCAAGAAAGTTTGGTCGCCACGATATTATTCGAAAAGAACAATAGAATTGAATTTTCCAGCCACATTCTATAGCATTGCATTGGCTATAGCACGCCAATAGAATATTTCCTTCATATTTATGCAAGGAAGATAGCTCACCAAGATATTAGCCGAAAATGTCAATAAAATTCAATTTTCCACACAGATTCT
>NW_017021081.1:0-209 GCF_001483705.2 Eufriesea mexicana | reverse complement strand
CCGAGCAGCAGTGTACAGCAAAAAGGTCAAATCTACCATGGCTTAACCTAACCAAACATAACACAACCTAACGTAACATAACTCAATGTAACGTGCCGCGGCCGGTATTGGTGGCCTCCCGAGTGGCGAGCAGAGTACAGTAGAGAAATGCAGAGCGGACAAATCCACCGAAGATCATTGTATAGCACAAAAGGCAAAGCTATCGCAAG
>NW_017021080.1:0-209 GCF_001483705.2 Eufriesea mexicana | reverse complement strand
CATTACTCTGTTGCAAATTTCTGATGTCTCGGGGGTCAGGGGATACCTATTTTGTCGTTCTAGGATCGTTATGGAATTTAAATTATCTTTGAACAGAATATTTCAATGACTGCTATGCTATATCCGTGAATATAATATGTAGCTTGCGGCAAATTGGAAATATCTAAAGCCTTAATCGCAATATACGTTGATAATTTTAGGATTGCATT
>NW_017021079.1:0-209 GCF_001483705.2 Eufriesea mexicana | reverse complement strand
GTGTTTTGTATTATACGCTGCTATTCGGAGGATTTATGCGCTCTACATTGCACTGCTATACTCACCTTTGCTCCCGCGACGCCAGCAATAGTCGTCGTCGCACGTCAGTCCGTGTCAGGTTTTGTGTGGTTATGCTAGGTTAGGAAAAGTATGGTTATGATAGCTCCGACTTTTGTACTCTACCCCGCTGTTCGTTGGACTGTTGCGAT
>NW_017021078.1:0-209 GCF_001483705.2 Eufriesea mexicana | reverse complement strand
ATTCCAGGATCCAAATAGAATTTAATGGAGCGCAGCAGAGCGCAGAAAGCCGCCAAAGAGCAGCGAATAGGGCATATCTCAAGGATACCCTAACCACACCTGACCGAATCTAACCAAACCAAGCGTAGGCTAACTAAACCTAACGGTATGAGGCCAGTATTGCTGGCATCCGCAGTGCCAAGCACAACATACCAGGGCACAGTAGAGCG
>NW_017021077.1:0-209 GCF_001483705.2 Eufriesea mexicana | reverse complement strand
AATATTCATTTTCTTCTTTTTCTTTCCCTTCTCTCAGTTCATATTCTCATTTGTCCTCTGCCCTTTCCCTTTGCACATTTTCTTTATTCCTTTCACGTTTTCCCAGTTCCCAATGACAGTATCCATTTCCCAATGCTATATCTCTATCCTAATATCAGCTTTACACTTTCCGTTTCCTTTCTCTTTCCTCTCATTTTCCTTTCCCCTCT
>NW_017021076.1:0-209 GCF_001483705.2 Eufriesea mexicana | reverse complement strand
CTGTTTCTATAGCACAGCAATAGCTGTAGCACGCCAATGGAATCTGTCCTCCTTATTTATGCAAGAAAGCTATCTCACCACGATATTAGGCGAAAATGACAATAAAATTGAATTTTCCAGCCTGAATCTATAGCATTGCAATGGCCACAGCACGCCAATAGAATCTTTCCTCCTTACTTATGCAAGAAAATTAGCTCACCACGATATTA
>NW_017021075.1:0-209 GCF_001483705.2 Eufriesea mexicana | reverse complement strand
GCATTCAACCAATGACAAGTACAGCCATCTACTTGCCAAAGAATATTTCTATCCAAAATCTATTACCTGTTATAGCTTGGTGTATAGTTCGCCCGACGCCTTCAATCCAATGGCAAGTACAGCCATCTACTTGCCAGAGAAGAGTCCTATTCAAAATCTAAAACCTGTTATAGCTTGGTGAACAGATCGCATATCGCCTCCAATCCAAT
>NW_017021074.1:0-209 GCF_001483705.2 Eufriesea mexicana | reverse complement strand
AAGGTAGCCAAACTCAACGGAACGTGCCGCAGGCACTATTTCCGGCATCCCCGGGGTCCAGCAGATTCGGCTAGAGGGAAGTGGAGGGCAGAAACCCACCGAATATCTGCGTATACCACAAAAGTCAATGATACCCTAACATAACTAGGCCGAACGTAACCTAACCAAACGTGGCGTAACTAAACGTAATGTGCCGCAACCATTATTGC
>NW_017021073.1:0-209 GCF_001483705.2 Eufriesea mexicana | reverse complement strand
TCAACGTAGCCATGATTAACGTAATACGGCGAGGCCACTACTGTTGGTCTCCACAGAGAAACGTGGAACGGACTACAGCACTGTTGAGAGCTGAAATCCAGCGCACTGGAGCGAGTACCACAATGGCCATAGTTGCAATAACCTATCCTGACCTAACCTAACCTAACTCAACGTCGTATAACCCAAAATAAGGTGCTGCGACAACTGCT
>NW_017021072.1:0-209 GCF_001483705.2 Eufriesea mexicana | reverse complement strand
CTAATATGGTGGTGAGCTAACTTTCTTCGTTAAATCAGGAGGAAACAATCCGTTGGCATGCTACAGGCATTGCCATGCTATATAATCTTGCTGGAAAATTCAATTTTATTGACAGTTTCGGCTAATATCTTGGCGAGATAACTTTACAGCATAAACATGGAAGAAAGATTCTATTGGCGAGCTATAGCCACTGCAATGCTATAGAATCT
>NW_017021071.1:0-209 GCF_001483705.2 Eufriesea mexicana | reverse complement strand
CTAACCCAGCCCGACCTAAAATAACCTAACCTAACATTGCAAAACCTAACTTGACATAACCTACACAGTCCAACACTAACCGTACATAACATAACGTAACCTAACCGAGACGTACTTTGCAAAACCTATCCTAACCTAAAATAGAGAAACTTCACCTAACCTATCATAAACAAAACTAACGTAACCTAACCTTCAATAATCTCACCTAA
>NW_017021070.1:0-209 GCF_001483705.2 Eufriesea mexicana | reverse complement strand
TGCTCTCTACTGTGCTCTTGTATGTTCTGCATGGCACTGTGGAGGAGATCAAAAACGGTCTCGTCACGTTAGGATTTGATAGCCTGCGCTTCGTTTGGTTACGCTAGGACACGTAAGGCTAGAATTTCTTTGACGTTTGTGTCATGCGCTGCTATTTGGATGCATTCTGCTCTCTACTGCACCCTCTTATATTCTGCTTGGCTCCGGAG
>NW_017021069.1:0-209 GCF_001483705.2 Eufriesea mexicana | reverse complement strand
TAGACGACAGTTGCTGACATCGCCAGAGCCATGTACAATACACTGGAGCCCATTAGAGTGCAGAAATACGCCACGTTGAAGTTTAAGGCAGAAAACTGGAAGATATCCTAACATAACCAGACACCACCTAACTTAACCTAACTTATCCAATCCCAACCTAAAGTGCCTAGCCAACTATTGCTGAACTCCCAGTTACCAAACGGGGAGTA
>NW_017021068.1:0-209 GCF_001483705.2 Eufriesea mexicana | reverse complement strand
ATTCCGTGGATTTCGGCGCCCTATTGTGCTCTACAATACTATGCTTGAATGTGGGGAGGCGAGTAATTGCGGTCGCGGTACGTTACTTTGAGTTATGATACGCTCGGTTACGTTACGATTTGATAGGTTGATAAAATATGGCTTTTACTTTGTGCTATACACTGCTCTTCGGCGGAAATCTGCATTCCACAGTGCTCTAGTATGCCCTG
>NW_017021067.1:0-209 GCF_001483705.2 Eufriesea mexicana | reverse complement strand
ATACATACATCCACACGTTCATCCATCCATAAATCCATCCATCCATACATACACCCTTTCGTAAATCCATCCATCCATACATCCTCCCATTCATACATCCATCGATCCATACATCCATACAACAATCCATCCATCCATCCATCCACACATCGATACAAACATCAATACATACATCCATACAAACACAAATACATTCTACCATACATACA
>NW_017021066.1:0-209 GCF_001483705.2 Eufriesea mexicana | reverse complement strand
ATCTATTGGTCAACTATAGCGATTGCAATGCTATAGAATCTGGCTGGAAAATTCAATTTTATTACATTTTCGAATAATATCGTGGTGAGCTAGCTTTCGTGCATAAATGAGGAGGAAAGATTCTATTGCCGTGTTATAGCCATTGAATTGCTATAGGATCACGTTGGAAAATTCAATTTTACTGACATTTTCGATAAATATCGTGGTGA
>NW_017021065.1:0-209 GCF_001483705.2 Eufriesea mexicana | reverse complement strand
GCACCGTACCGTCAATTATATATGTCCCTGGCCATAACCACACTGTACACTTATTATTCCAGAATTGCTATGGAATTCATGTCATTGATGGAGAAATTAATGCAACGGCTTCAGTACTCTAATGATGGCTGTACTCAGTACTTTGTTTTCAATAACCAATATCTCGCCGGATATCTGATATGTACTTTGTAATTCTTGAATTGCTATGG
>NW_017021064.1:0-209 GCF_001483705.2 Eufriesea mexicana | reverse complement strand
AAGAAAGATTCTATTGGCGTGCAATAGCCATTGCAGTGCTATAGTGTCTTGCTGGAAAATTCAATTTTATTGACATTTTCGATTAATACCATGGTGAGCTCTCTTCCTTGCATTGGTAAGGAGGAAAGATACTTTTGGCGTGCTACATCCACTGCAATGCTGTAGAATCTGGCTGGAAAATCCAATTTTATTGACGTTATCGAGTAATA
>NW_017021063.1:0-209 GCF_001483705.2 Eufriesea mexicana | reverse complement strand
CCAAAACGGTCTACCGTAACGCACGCTACGAGGTTTCCACGTAGAAGGTTAATGGCTGCTCCACAACACATCAGGTTATACACTAGACGCTAACTGGCTAAAAAGGGCGTAATACTATCGCCGTGTACACTTTTCGCGTAGTATTCGGCCTACAATTTGTTTACAACAATACTGTGGCATCCGAGAAATCCGCCTCTAGATAGATCGAT
>NW_017021062.1:0-209 GCF_001483705.2 Eufriesea mexicana | reverse complement strand
TCTACTTCAAAAACAGAGTTTATATGTAAAAAACCATTTCAATGAATTTTTTAATAATAAATCCTTCATTTAAATTTATTTGCAATTATTCTCTTTGCAAAATCTTCAATTTTCTCATACGAGTCAAATTGGCTTAATTCATTAATTAAAATTCGTAAATCTAGCGTTAAGGGACACCGATGTACGAGACAATGCAAACGTGTTCAAGA
>NW_017021061.1:0-209 GCF_001483705.2 Eufriesea mexicana | reverse complement strand
GTCTTAGATCATCGAACCGCAATGTGCGAAGGTACTCCTCGGACGTGCGCGTGTAATCGTAATCGCCCTAAGGTATCGAGAATAATCCTACTATCGATCCACAATTTTTCTGAGTGATAAAACACATTTTTTCTACGTAAATCATAAACGAAACCACCGATTTTGACAATAGGATCGAAAATAAAGGTACCCCTGGGATTTCTGACGTC
>NW_017021060.1:0-209 GCF_001483705.2 Eufriesea mexicana | reverse complement strand
CCAGAGCCAAGCTGAAATATTAGAGCACTGTAGGGCGCCGAAATCCACATAATAGCAGACTGTCGCACTAAAGATAAAGCTATCCTCCCCTAACCTAACCAAACATAATTTAACCAAACGTAACATATCTCAACCTAATGTGCCGAGACCACTATTGCTGGCCCCCAGTAACCCAAGCAGGACACATTAATGGAGAGTAGAGCGCAGAA
>NW_017021059.1:0-209 GCF_001483705.2 Eufriesea mexicana | reverse complement strand
TGGCTTGTTTAGGTTGGGATAAGTTCGGTAAGCGTAGCTTTGACTTTCGTGTTATACTGTGATATTCGGTGGATTTCTGCGCGCGACAGCGCTCTACTACATTCTATTTGACCCTGGGGAGATCAGAAATTGCGGCCGCGTCACGATAGAACGAGCTATGTTACGTTTTGTTAGGTTAGGTTAGGTCATGCTAGGTCATGGCATCTTCG
>NW_017021058.1:0-209 GCF_001483705.2 Eufriesea mexicana | reverse complement strand
TTGCTATATCATCCAGCTGGCAAATTCAATTTTGTTGACATTTTCGACAAATATCGTGGTGAGTCAGCTTTCTTGCATAAAAATGGAGCAAAGATCCAATTAGCGTGCTATGGCCACCGCAATGGTATAGAATCTGGCTGGAAAGATCAATTTTGTTGACATTTTCGACTAATATCGTGGTAAGCCAACTTTCTTGCGTAAACGAGGAG
>NW_017021057.1:0-209 GCF_001483705.2 Eufriesea mexicana | reverse complement strand
TTTTGAATAGACTTATTCTCTGGCATGTAGATGGTTGTCTTTGCCATCGGATTGAAGGCGTTATGCGATCTATTCGCCAAGCTGTAGGAGGTTATAGATTTTGATTAGACCTAATCTCTGGCATGTAGATGGTTGTCTTTGCCATCCGATTGAAGGCGTTAGGCGATCTATTCACCAAGCTGTAGGAGGTTATAGATTTTGATTAGACC
>NW_017021056.1:0-209 GCF_001483705.2 Eufriesea mexicana | reverse complement strand
CCTGCTTTGCTCTGGGAATTCCAGAAATAGAGGCCGCGGCGCGTTAGGTTCTGATATGTTACAATTGGTCTGGTTTGGTTTGTTTGGGTTAGGTTAGGATATCTTTGATCTTCATGCTGTGCATTGCCATTCTATGGACCTCGGCACTCTACTCTCTCCTAATATGATCTGCTTGGCGGTGGGATGGCCAGCATCGTTGGCTAGGCACG
>NW_017021055.1:0-209 GCF_001483705.2 Eufriesea mexicana | reverse complement strand
CAGGTTATAAACTTTGAATAGACCTATTCCCTGGCAAGTAGATGGCTTTACTTGCCCTTGGATTGAAGGCGTTAGGCCATCTGTTCACCATGCTGTAACAGGTTACAGACATTGGACAAACCTATTCTCTGGCAAGTAGATGGCTGTACATGCCATTGGATTGAATGCGTTATTCGTTCTATTCACCAAGCTATAGCAGGTTATAGACT
>NW_017021054.1:0-209 GCF_001483705.2 Eufriesea mexicana | reverse complement strand
TAAGCGATCTATTCACCAAGCTATAACAGGTCATTGATCTTGAATACACCAATTCTCTGGCAATTAGATTGGTGTACTTGCCATTGGATTGAAGGCGTTACGCGATCTTTTCACCAAGCTATAACACGTTATATATTTTGAATAGTCCTATCCTCTGGCGACTAGGTTGCTGTACTTGCCATGGAATTGAAGGCGTTGGGCGACCTATT
>NW_017021053.1:0-209 GCF_001483705.2 Eufriesea mexicana | reverse complement strand
GTTTCATTTATTTTACGTTTGGACAGGTTAGGTTATGTCAGGTTTTGTCAGGATTTCTGTGACTCTTGTGCTGTACGCTGCTATCCTCTGGATTGCTGCGCTCTACTGGGCTCCAATATATTCCGCTTCTCTCTGGGGAGGACAGGAGATGTGGTGTCGGCTCGATAGGCTTAGTTATTCTACGTTCGGTTTGGTTAGGTTTGGTTATG
>NW_017021052.1:0-209 GCF_001483705.2 Eufriesea mexicana | reverse complement strand
TCTGGCTGTAAAGTTCAATTTTATTGACATTTTCGATTAATATCGTGGTGAGCTTTCTTTCTTTCATAAATCAGGAGGAAAGATTCTGTTGGCATGCTATAGGCAATGCAAAGCTATAGAATCTTGCTGGAAAATTCAAATTTATTACATTTTCGACTAATATCGTGGTGAGCCAACTTCCTTGCATAAATAAGGAGGAAAGATTCTAT
>NW_017021051.1:0-209 GCF_001483705.2 Eufriesea mexicana | reverse complement strand
TCACCAAGATATCAGTCGAAAATGTCAACAAAAATGAATTTTCCAACAAGATTCTATAGCAGTACAATGGCTATAGAAAGCCAATAGCATATTTCACACTTATGAATGCAAGAAAGATAGTTCACCAAGATATCAGTCGAAAATGGAAACAAAAATGAATTTTCCAACAAGATTCTATAGCAGTGCAATGGCTATAGCAGGCCAATAGT
>NW_017021050.1:0-209 GCF_001483705.2 Eufriesea mexicana | reverse complement strand
TTTCCAGGTAGATTCTAGAGTATTGCCTTGGCTATGGTACGCCAATAGAATCGTCGCTCCTTATTTATGCAGGAAAATTAGCTCACCACGATATTTGTCGAAAATGTCTATAAAATTGAACATTCCAGCCATATTCTAAAGCAGTGCAATGGCTATAGCACGCCGATAGAATCTTTTCTCCTTATTTATGCAAGAAAGTTTGCTCACCA
>NW_017021049.1:0-209 GCF_001483705.2 Eufriesea mexicana | reverse complement strand
AACCTAACGTGCCGCGACCAGTATTGCTGTCCGCGACAGAGCCTATGAGGACATAGTAGAGGATAGTAGAGCGCAGAAATCTATAGAAACGCAGTGCGCAGCAGAAAAGTGTAAGCTATCCGAACATAACCTAAACGAACATAATGTAGCCTAACGTAGCCAAACGCAACGTAACGTGCCGCGACCACCATTTCCGGCATCCCGAGGGA
>NW_017021048.1:0-209 GCF_001483705.2 Eufriesea mexicana | reverse complement strand
AATACATCTATACATCCATCCATACATCCATACACCCGTACATCCATAAATTCGTAAATCCTTACATCCATACATCCCTACATCCATACATCCATACATGCATACATCCTTACATACATATATCCATAAATCCATGCATACCACCATACACTCATCCATACATACATCCATAGACACATCCGTAAATGCCTCCATACACACATCCATGC
>NW_017021047.1:0-209 GCF_001483705.2 Eufriesea mexicana | reverse complement strand
GGAATTGGACGATAGAGTAGCACAAGACAGTATGAATTTATGTAATCATGATTTAATTAATCAATAGACTGACGAATGTACAACGGCGTGCCTACAGACAGTTAGTTTTCGTCATTACACGTGGTATTTCCACCATTTTTACTGTAGAGAATGTTCACGATTCACAGATTTTACAGAAAAAGCTAAATTTCCATACTTTTCACTGAATT
>NW_017021046.1:0-209 GCF_001483705.2 Eufriesea mexicana | reverse complement strand
CCCGGCGTCACCGGAGAAAAGCACGTTATGATTTGCACCGTATGACGCAGGGGTCCATGAAATGGCAGAGTGTAGCACATAAGTCAGTGCTGTCCTAACCTAACTCAACGTATCCTAACATAGCAAAACGTATTCAAACAAAGACAAACGTGCCGCGACAACTAGTGTTGGCCTCCCTAGGGCCGAACGGAGTATACTAGAGAAATGTA
>NW_017021045.1:0-209 GCF_001483705.2 Eufriesea mexicana | reverse complement strand
GCTTGGTGAATACATCTCCCAACGCCTTCAATCCAATGGCAAATACAGCCATCTACTTGCCAGGGAATATGTCTATTCAAAGTCTATAGTCTGTTATAGCTTGGTGAGTATATCGCCCACCGCCTTCAATCCAGTGGCAAGTACATACATCCACTTGCCAGAAAATAGGTCTATTCAAAATCTATAATCTGTTGTAGCTTGGTGAATAT
>NW_017021044.1:0-209 GCF_001483705.2 Eufriesea mexicana | reverse complement strand
CAAAGAATAGGACTATTCAAAATCTATAATCTGCTATAGCTTGGTGAACAGGTCGCCCAACGCTTTCAATCCAATGGCAAGTACAGACTTCTACTTGCCTGAAAATAGGACTATTCAAAATTTATAACCTGTTATTGCTTGGAGACTAGATCGCCCAACGCCTTCAAACCAATGGCAAGTACAGCCATCTACTTGCCAGAGAATAGGTC
>NW_017021043.1:0-209 GCF_001483705.2 Eufriesea mexicana | reverse complement strand
CCATATTTATGTAAGAAAGTTAGCTAACCACAATATTAGCAGGAAATGTCAATAAAATTTAGTGTTTCAGCCACATTCTATAGCATTGCAATGGCTATAGCTCGCCAATAAAATCTTTCCTTCTCCTTTATGCAAGAAAGTTGGCTCACCACGATATTAGTCGAAAATGTCAACAAAATTGAATTTGCCAGCTGGATGATATAGCAATG
>NW_017021042.1:0-209 GCF_001483705.2 Eufriesea mexicana | reverse complement strand
TGCTTGGCTACGGGGAGGGCAACAACGGTGGTGGCGGCAAGTTAGGTTGAGCTTGGTTACGTTCGGCGGTGTTACGGTTGGCAAGGTTAGGATATGGTAGCTATGACTTTTGTGCTGCGTACTTCTTTTCTGTGGTTTGCTAAGCCCTACTGTGCTCTAATATGTACTGCTTTGCTTTGGGGAGGCTAGACATGTTGGCCGCGGCGTGT
>NW_017021041.1:0-209 GCF_001483705.2 Eufriesea mexicana | reverse complement strand
GTCTACCGTACACAGGACCTATTCTTCCCCTGATATGCATCTTTTTACTGGTTTATTTACTCCCATAGCCTCGACTTCCAACACGTGCACTGGAGGAAACTGGTCCTTCTGCATGTTTGAAAACTTTCGCTTTTATTGTAACTTCTCGTGTCGCGGAACACGAGAATTCCTGGAAAGCCTAATTTAAAGAAATTAGGCGACGGCTCTTA
>NW_017021040.1:0-209 GCF_001483705.2 Eufriesea mexicana | reverse complement strand
GGCAGGTTAGTTTGAGTTAGGTAACGCTTGGTTAGGTTAGGTTAGGTCATGTTGCGCTAGGCTTCCTTGGCTTTTGTGCTATACAATGCTATTCGGTGGATTTCTCCGCCCTAATGCGCTGTAATACGCTCTGCTTGTCTCTGGGGTGGCCAGTATTAGTGGTATCGGCCGGTTAGATCGACATACGTTACTTTTCGTTATGTTAGCTT
>NW_017021039.1:0-209 GCF_001483705.2 Eufriesea mexicana | reverse complement strand
ATTCTCTGCAAGTAGGTGGATATACTTGCCATTGGATTGAAGGCGTTATGCCATCTATTCACCAAGATATAACAGATTATACATTTTCAATACACGTATTCTCTTGCAAGTAGATGGCTGTTCTTGCCATTGGATTGAAGGCGGTTGGCGATCTATTTACCAAGCTATTGCAGATTATATATTTTGAATAGACCTATTCTCTGACATGT
>NW_017021038.1:0-209 GCF_001483705.2 Eufriesea mexicana | reverse complement strand
ATAGCATTGCAACTGGTATCGCATGCCAATAGAAACTTCCCCCATTATTTATGCAACGAAACTGGCTCACCACGATATTAGTCGAAAATGTCAAGGAGATTAAATTTTCCAGTCAGATTCTAAAGCATTCCAACGGCTATAGCATGCCAATAGAATCCTTCTCCCTTATTTATGCAACAAAATTACCTCACCACGATATTAGATGAAAA
>NW_017021037.1:0-209 GCF_001483705.2 Eufriesea mexicana | reverse complement strand
GTTGAAGGCGTTGGGCGATGTATTCACCAAGCTATAACATTATAGATTTTGAATAGACCTATTCTCAGGCAAGTTGATGGTAGTACTTGGCATTGGATTGAAGGCGTTTGGCGATCGATTCTCCAAGCCACAACAGACTTTAGATATTGAATAGACTTATTCCCTGGCAAGAAGTTGGCTGTACTTGCCATTAGATTGAAGGCGTTAGG
>NW_017021036.1:0-209 GCF_001483705.2 Eufriesea mexicana | reverse complement strand
TATTAATTAATATCGATCTTGCAAATTTTATGAAATGGTGCAAAGTGTTAATAGTATACTGCACGATATACTGTTCGTCAGAAATAGTTTTTGACGTCTCGGAGACGTCGAACTCTGCAATAACACGTGAAATGGATGACGTCTTTCAGACGTCATTGTATGTCAATGGGTTAAATATTATACTTCCTCTTCTGATGAAAAATTTTTGA
>NW_017021035.1:0-209 GCF_001483705.2 Eufriesea mexicana | reverse complement strand
ATCCATTTACTCGCCGGAAAATGAGTATATTCAAGACCTATAAGCTGCCATAGCTTGGTGAATGGATCGCCTGACGCCTTCAATCCAATGGCATGTACAGCCTTCTACTTGCCATAGAATAGGTGTATTCAAAGTATATAATCTGCTATAGCTTGGAGAATAGGTCGCCTAACGCCTTCAAACAATGGCAAGTACAGCCATCTACTTGC
>NW_017021034.1:0-209 GCF_001483705.2 Eufriesea mexicana | reverse complement strand
CGTCTAATATCGTGGTGAGCAAACCCACTTGCCTAAATAGGGATGAGATATACTAATGGCGTGATATAGCCCTGGTAATGCTATATAATCTGACTGAAACATTCAATTCTATTGACATTTTCGACTAATATCGTGGTGACATAACGTTCTTGCATATATAAGGTGGAAAGATTCTACTGGCGTACTATAGTCATTGCAAACCTATAGAG
>NW_017021033.1:0-209 GCF_001483705.2 Eufriesea mexicana | reverse complement strand
ACAGTTGGTGCATCGTAAATATAAGGGCTAATTAGAAGACACTTTAAAATAAAAAGTGCCACAATGAACGATTAAAAATTTTTATTAGAACATCGATCAAAAGAATATTAGAACAAATCTTGCATCTAGGGGTGCACTCCAGTGGCGTCCTGAGCGAAACACGTGATTTCAGCGTGGCAGTGAAAGGGTTAACTCGTCATTGCACTTGC
>NW_017021032.1:0-209 GCF_001483705.2 Eufriesea mexicana | reverse complement strand
ATCCACCGTACAACCGTGTATGGCACGAAAGACAAAGCTATCCTAACCGAACATAGCCTAACCTGACTTGCACCACCATAACATAACTGGAACTTACGTGCAGCGACTACTACTGCTCACCGACCCGGGGTCGAGCAGAGTATAGCAGAGCAACGTAGAGCGCAGGGATCAACCGAATAACAGTTTATAGCAGAAAAGTCAAGGAAATC
>NW_017021031.1:0-209 GCF_001483705.2 Eufriesea mexicana | reverse complement strand
TTGCATTGTGCCAGGTTACGATGTGTGAGGAAGGGTCTGGCTAAGTTTTGCAAGGATAGCTTCGACTTTTTTGCTGTAAACAGCAATTCGGTGTATTTTTGTGCTCTGCTGTGCTCTAGTATGTCCTGATTGACCCTGCGGGGGGGGGGCAGTAATGGCGGTCTCGGCACGTTAGGATGAGTCAGGCTATGTTTGATTATGTCCGGTTT
>NW_017021030.1:0-209 GCF_001483705.2 Eufriesea mexicana | reverse complement strand
AGTCTACAGCGCAAAAGTCAAGGAAACCGTAACCAAACCTGCATATCATAAACAAACGGACCGCAACATATCTCAAACAACAGTCCCGTGGCTAACATTACTGGCCGCCACAGAATCAAGCAGAACATACTAGTGCACATTAGAGTGCTGAAATCCACCGACTAGCAGCGTATGTCTCAAAACCAAAGCTATTCTATCCTAACCTATCC
>NW_017021029.1:0-209 GCF_001483705.2 Eufriesea mexicana | reverse complement strand
GGCTATAACAAGTTATATATTTTGAAAAGCCTATTCTCTGGCAAGTAGATGGCTGTCCTTGGCTTTGGTTGAAGACGCTAGGCGACCTATTAACCAAGCTATAACGGATTATTGACTTTGAATAGACCTATTCTCTGGCAAATACGTGGCTGTACTTGCCATTGGATTGAAGGCGTTAAGCGATCTACTCATCAATCTATAACAGGTTA
>NW_017021028.1:0-209 GCF_001483705.2 Eufriesea mexicana | reverse complement strand
CATAACATAATCACACGCAGCCTAACTCAACTTAGCGTACCGCGACTATTGCTAGCACCCCCATGGTCAAGCAGCATATAATAGAGCAAAATCGAGTACAAGAATCCTACGAAAAGCAGTGTATAGGGCGAAATTCAATGATACCGTGATCGAACTTGACATAACCAAACCTAACCAAACGTAATATGACACAACCTAAAGTGCCTAGA
>NW_017021027.1:0-209 GCF_001483705.2 Eufriesea mexicana | reverse complement strand
TACCACGCGAAATCCAGAAGCCTTCCTTTTATTCAAAGATACCCAACAAATTTTGCTAAAATCAAATTCGAAACTTGATATTCGCATGAAAAATGCGATGAAAATTCTGATGAAAATAAGACCAATGGAATCACCCCTAGGGGCCATAAACGAGACCTAAATTATGTAACCTACACGGTGTAACGTGTTAACAACGTACGTGTTAATAA
>NW_017021026.1:0-209 GCF_001483705.2 Eufriesea mexicana | reverse complement strand
TGAGGCTGGTTAAAGTCTGGACAGTTCAGGTCAGGTCAGGTAAGGTCAGTTCTAGTCAGTTCACGTCAGGCCAGGTCACTCCATGCCAGGTCTGGTCAGGTCATGTCAGATCAGTCTGGTCAGGTCAGGTCACGTCACGTCAGGATAGGTCAGGTCAGGTCATGTCAGGTCAGGTCAGGTCAGGTCAGGTCAGTTCAGGTCAGTTCAGT
>NW_017021025.1:0-209 GCF_001483705.2 Eufriesea mexicana | reverse complement strand
CGTAGCCTAGCTCAACCTAAAGTGCGGCGACCACTATTGCTGGCCTCCCGAATGTCGAGCAGAATATAGCAAGGCCATGTAGGTCCCAGGAATCCACCGATTTGCATTGTGTGGCACAGATGTCAAAGCTATACCGTCCTGTCCTCAGCAAGCATAACCAAACCAGGCGTCATCAAACGCAACGTAATGTGCCGCGATCACTATTGCTG
>NW_017021024.1:0-209 GCF_001483705.2 Eufriesea mexicana | reverse complement strand
CGCGGCACGTTAGGCTTTGTTAGACTAGGTTTGGTTGTGTTAGGTTATTCTGGGATTGGTTAGAACAGCTGAGACCCTTGTGCTCAACACTGCTATCCTATGGACTTCAGGGTTCTACTGTGCTCTATCATATTCTGCTTGTCTCCACGGATGCCAGGAATAGTGCTCTCGGCACGTTAGGTTGTGGCACGTTACGTTTGTTTAAATTA
>NW_017021023.1:0-209 GCF_001483705.2 Eufriesea mexicana | reverse complement strand
AAATAGAACTTTTCAGTCAGATTATACTGCAATGCTGTGGCTACAGCAAACCATTAGAACCTTGCCTCGTTGTTTACGCAGAAAAGAATGCTCACCTTAATATTTGTCGAAAATGTCAATAGAATAGAACTTTTCAGGCAGATTCAACTGCAATGCAATGGGTATAGCAAACCAATAGAATATTCCCACCTTATTTACGCAGAAAGACG
>NW_017021022.1:0-209 GCF_001483705.2 Eufriesea mexicana | reverse complement strand
CAGTAGACCAAAATATCCTAACCTAACCTCTCCTAACGTAACCTAACCCAACGTGGACTAACTCAAACTAACGTGCCGAGAACGCTATTATCGGCCTCCCCCGAGTCGAGCAGAGTATAAGCGCGCAACGTGGAGAGTATAAATCCACCGAATATCTGTGTATACGTCAGAAGTCTCAGCTATCCTATCCTAACCTTACCAATCGTAGC
>NW_017021021.1:0-209 GCF_001483705.2 Eufriesea mexicana | reverse complement strand
ACGCCTTGAATCCAATGGCAATTACAGCTGTCTACTTGCCAGAGAATAGGTCTATTCATAATCCGTAACATGTTATAGCTTGTGAATTGATCGCCTAACGCATACATTCCAATGGCAAGTACAGGCATCTAATTTCCAGAGAAGAAGTCTATTCAAAATCTATAACCTGTTATAGCATGATGAATAGATCGCCTAACGCCATCAATCTA
>NW_017021020.1:0-209 GCF_001483705.2 Eufriesea mexicana | reverse complement strand
CAGCACGCCAATAGAATCTACCCTGCTTATTTAGGCAAGAAAGAAAGCTCACCACGATAATAGCCGAAACTGTCAATAATATTCAACTTTCCAGCAAGATTCTGTAGCATCGCGAAGCCTATAGCACGCCAACAGAATCTTTCCTCCTTATTTATGCGAGAAGGTTAACTCACCACGATATTAGACGAAAATGTCAATAAAATTGAATT
>NW_017021019.1:0-209 GCF_001483705.2 Eufriesea mexicana | reverse complement strand
GATTATAGCAGAGTAATGTAGAGCCCAGAAATCCTGCTGATAGCAGTGTATAGCGCAAAGGTCGAAGCTAACCTATCATTCCCTAGCCAATCGTACCAAACCGAACGTATCCTAATTCAACCTATCCTGTCGGGAAAACTATTTTTGCCTCCCCAGAGACATGCAGTATATAATAGAGAACAGTAGGACGCAGGAACCCGCCGCATCGC
>NW_017021018.1:0-209 GCF_001483705.2 Eufriesea mexicana | reverse complement strand
TGGCATGCTATAGCCATTGCAATGCTATAGAAACTGACTGGAAAATTCAATTTTGTTGACATTATCGACTATTACCGAGGTGAGATAATTTTGCTGCACAAATAAGCAGGAAAGATGCAATTGGCATGCTATAGCCATTGCAGTGCAATAGAATCTGACTGAAAAATCCAATTTTATTGACATTTTCGACTAATATCGTGGTGAGCTAG
>NW_017021017.1:0-209 GCF_001483705.2 Eufriesea mexicana | reverse complement strand
CTACTAATATCATGGTCAGCTAACTTCCTTCCCTAAGTAAGGAGGAAAGATTCTATTGGCGTGTTGTAGCCATTGCAATGCTCTGGATTCTGTCTGGAAAGTTCAATTTTAGTGACTGTTTCGATTAATATCGTGGTGAGCTACCCTTCTTGCATAAGTAAGCAGGAAAGATTCTATTTGCGTGCTATAGCCGCTCAAGTGCTGTAGAA
>NW_017021016.1:0-209 GCF_001483705.2 Eufriesea mexicana | reverse complement strand
CTTGAAGCATTCTTCTTGTCTCTGTGGGTGCGTGCAATGGTGGTCCCGTCAAGTTAGTTTGAACCATGTCACGTTTGTACACGTCACGTTTGGCTCGGTTGGGATGGGTTCCATTGACTTCTGTACTTTACACTGCCATTCGGAGGGTTCCTGTGATCCACTGTGCTCTCCTATACTCTGCTTTGCTCAGGGGTGACTAGGAGCAGTGG
>NW_017021015.1:0-209 GCF_001483705.2 Eufriesea mexicana | reverse complement strand
TATTGGCGTGCTATAGGCTTTGCAATGCTATCGAATCTGGCTGGAAAATTCAAATTTATTGACATTTACGACTAATATGGTGGTGAGCTAACTTTCTTCCATAAATCAGGATGAACGACAATGTTGGCATGCTGTAGGCATTGCATTCCTATAGAATCTTGCTGGAAAATTCAATCTTATAGTCATTATCTGCTACTATCGTGGTGAGC
>NW_017021014.1:0-209 GCF_001483705.2 Eufriesea mexicana | reverse complement strand
TGGTGGTATGAATGGCTGT
Organism: Eufriesea mexicana; assembly: GCF_001483705.2. Taxonomy (NCBI): domain Eukaryota; kingdom Metazoa; phylum Arthropoda; class Insecta; order Hymenoptera; family Apidae; genus Eufriesea; species Eufriesea mexicana. The sequence goes on along the minus strand of NW_017021014.1, from coordinate 190 downwards.
ATGCATGTATGTGTGGATGTATGTATGGATGTATGTATGGATGGGTGGATGTACGGTTGCATGATATGGATGAACGTATGGATGGTTGTATGTATATACTTATGGATGTGCCTGGGGATGCATGTGTGGATATATAGATGGATGGACGTATGGATTTTGGATGGATGTGCGGATGGATGGATGGACGCAT
>NW_017021013.1:0-209 GCF_001483705.2 Eufriesea mexicana | reverse complement strand
TTTCTGCAAGAAAGTTAGCTCACCACATTAGTCGAAAATGTCAATAAAATTGATCTTTCCAAAAATATTCTATTGCATTGCAATGGCTATAGCACTCCAGAAGGATCTTTCCTCCTTACACAGGGAAGGAAGTGAGCTCACAAGGGTATTAGGAGAAAATGACAATAAAATTGAATTTTCCAGCAAGATTCTATAGCATTGCAATGCCT
>NW_017021012.1:0-209 GCF_001483705.2 Eufriesea mexicana | reverse complement strand
CAGCAATAGAGGTCTCGGCGCGTTAGGAATATTTAGGTTATGTTTGGTTACTTTAGGACAGGTAAGCTTTGACTTTTGTGCTATACACTGCAATACGGTGGATTCCTACGCTCCACTGTGCTCTAATATGGTCTGCTCGGCTCTGAGGAGGCCAGCAACAGTGGCCTCTGCGCGTTAAGTTATGATGTGTTACCTTTGGTTATACTACG
>NW_017021011.1:0-209 GCF_001483705.2 Eufriesea mexicana | reverse complement strand
AGAAAATGTCAATAAAATTGAACTTTCCAGCCAGATTCTGTAGCATTGCAATGGGAATATCACACCAATAGAATCTTTCCTCCTTATTTTTCCAAGGTAAAGATAGCTCACCTCGATATTAGACGAAAATGTCAATAAAATTGAACCTGCCAGGAAGATTCTATAGCATTGCAATGCCTATAGCACGCCAACAGTATCCTTCTTCCTTA
>NW_017021010.1:0-209 GCF_001483705.2 Eufriesea mexicana | reverse complement strand
CCTTATCGAAACGTAACCTAACTCATATAAACGTTCCGAGGCCACTATTCCTGGCATCCACGGTGGCAAGCAGAGTATAGGAGAGTACGGTGGATCACAGAAATACTCCGCATGGCAGCGTATATCGCAAAAGACAGAGCCACCCAATGCTAATATTACATAACATAACATATCCGAACGGAACATAGTTCAACGCAACGTGCCTCGAC
>NW_017021009.1:0-209 GCF_001483705.2 Eufriesea mexicana | reverse complement strand
GCTATACACTGGTATCCGGCCGAATTCTGCGATTAACATTGCTCTACTATACTGTGCTCAGCTGAGTTAGGTCACTTTCGGTTAGGCCAGGTTAGGCTAAGTTTGGTTAGGGTATCTTAGACTTTCATGCTATACACGCTTATTCCGTGGACTCACGCCCTCCACTGTGCTCTACTCTAATCTGCTAGGCCCTGGGGAGGACAGCAGTA
>NW_017021008.1:0-209 GCF_001483705.2 Eufriesea mexicana | reverse complement strand
ACCTAACTCAGCCTAACGTGCGGAGACCACTATTGCTGGCCTCTCCAGTGCCAAGCAGTGCATAATAGAGCACAGTAGATAGTAGAAATCCATCGAATAGCATTGTATAGCGCAAAAGTCGATGCTACCAAGATCAAACCTAAGCAAACCTTGTCAAGCCGAGCGTAACCTAACTCAACCTAGCGTGCCACGGCCGCCATTGCTAGTCT
>NW_017021007.1:0-209 GCF_001483705.2 Eufriesea mexicana | reverse complement strand
CTACCTTTCTTGCATGAATAAGGAGGATAGGTTCTATTGCCGTGCTACAGCCAATGCAATGCTGTGGAATCTGTCTGGAAAATCCAATTTTAGTGACATTGTTGACTAATATCGTGGTGAGCTGACTTCCTTGCATAAGAAAGTATGAAAGATTCTACTGGCGTGCTATAGCTATTGCAATGATATTGAATGTGTTTAGAAAATTCAAA
>NW_017021006.1:0-209 GCF_001483705.2 Eufriesea mexicana | reverse complement strand
GAAAACGTCAATAAAATTGAATTTTCCAGACAGACTCTATAGCATTGCAATGGCCATAGCACGAAACTAGTGTCTTTCCTCCATATTTATGCACGAAACTGAGCCTAACACGATATTAGTCAAAAATGTCAATAAAATTGTATTTCCCAGCCAGATTCCATAGCATTGCAATGGCTATAGCACGCCAATAGAGTCTTTCCTCCTTATTT
>NW_017021005.1:0-209 GCF_001483705.2 Eufriesea mexicana | reverse complement strand
GGTATAGCACGCCAATAGAATCTTTCCTGCTTATATATGCAAGGATGTGAGCTCACCGCGATACTAGTCGAAAATGTCAATAAAATTGAATTTTCCAGCCAGATGCTACAGCAATGCAATGGCAATAGCACGCCAAGAGAATCTTCCCTCGTTATTTATGCATGGATGTCAGCTCACCACGATATTACTCGAAAATGTCTATGAAATTG
>NW_017021004.1:0-209 GCF_001483705.2 Eufriesea mexicana | reverse complement strand
GCAACTAACCTAATCACAGGTAACATAATCCAACCTAGTGTGCCGAGATGAATTTCGCTGGCCCCCCAAGAGCCAAGCAGAAAAATTTAGAGAACTGTAGGGCGCAGAAATCCGCAGGTAGCAGTGTATAGCACAAATGTCTGGAGTATCACATTCTTACCTCACCAAACGTAACATACCCGAACGTAGCATAGCTCAACCTAACCTAC
>NW_017021003.1:0-209 GCF_001483705.2 Eufriesea mexicana | reverse complement strand
TAAAATTGAATTTTCCGGCCAGATTCTATAGCATTGCAATGGTTATGGCTTGCCAATATAATCCTTCCAACTTGTTTATGCAAGAAAGTTAGCTCACCGCGATATTTGTCGAAAAAGTCGATAAAATTGAATTTGCCAGGCACATTCTATATCACTGCAATCGCTACAGCACGCCAGCAGAATCTTTCCCCCTTATTTATGCAAGAAAG
>NW_017021002.1:0-209 GCF_001483705.2 Eufriesea mexicana | reverse complement strand
GCGGAAGGGCAGAGCCGTATGGATGTTGAAAGAAAGGGTACAGAGTGGATGAAAATTGTGAGTGAATGGGGCGATAGTGTAGGGGTGTCTGTGTCCGAACGTAAGCCGCAGCAATGTTGTTGAAAGGTTGTATGTCTGTAAATAGTAGACCGAATGTGAGAATGAATAGGAAACTGATAAGGTATGCTGTGCGACTGAAGTATTTGGGT
>NW_017021001.1:0-209 GCF_001483705.2 Eufriesea mexicana | reverse complement strand
TTCGACTATTATCCTGGTGAGCTATCTTTCTTGCCTAAATAAGCAGGGTAGATTCTATTGGCGGGCTATAGACATTGCAATGCTCTGGAGTCTGGATGGAAAGTCCAATTTTATTGACAATTTCGCCCAATATCGTGGTGACCTAGCTTTCTTGCACAAATAAGCCGGAATGATTCTTTTGGCTTGCTGTTGCCTTCGGAATGCTATAG
>NW_017021000.1:0-209 GCF_001483705.2 Eufriesea mexicana | reverse complement strand
ATTTGAAGTCAGCTGTTCGCAGGTATCCTCTGTGGTGGCGGCGTGGCTAGAAGGGACGATAGGGAAAGGAAGGGATGAGTTTCGTCTCGGGCCTGCTAGCGGACTCATCATTAAGGCTACCCTAGCAGGCCCAGGAAATTTTTTTTCCCCAATTTAACATACATTTAATACGTCAGAAACAATAATATACATATGTGGGGGTCTTCCCT
>NW_017020999.1:0-209 GCF_001483705.2 Eufriesea mexicana | reverse complement strand
TTTGTTGGAGGGACCACGAGGTCCCAGGTCAAGTGGAGGACTGTTTTATGTCCATATTGTCAGCGTCTCTTGACTTCTGTACTCTCATTGTCACCTAAGCCATCACTTGGTTAGACCGTAACGAGGATCCAAATTATTTATACTTCCACCACCACAGAATGACACACCCACCTCTTTAATTAAAAATTCACAAAAGTATATACAAATAA
>NW_017020998.1:0-209 GCF_001483705.2 Eufriesea mexicana | reverse complement strand
GGATGGATGTATGGATGGATTGAGGTATAGATGGATGTATGTATGGATGGACGGTTGTATGGAGGGATGTATGGATGTATGGGCGTATGGATGTACGACTGTATGGTTGAACGGATGCATGGATGTATGGACGTTTGGGTGGATGAACGGATGTGTGGATGGACAGAAGAGAGGGTGTATGTATGGATGTATGTATGGATGTCTGTATG
>NW_017020997.1:0-209 GCF_001483705.2 Eufriesea mexicana | reverse complement strand
GACTTTTGTGCTGTACAGTGCTATTCGATGGATTTCTGAGCCCTAAATTGTCCTATTACGCTCCACTGGGTTCACGGCAAGCCAACAGTAGTGGTCACTGCTGGTTAGTTTGAGTTACATTACGTTCGGCTTGGTTAGGTTAACCGTGACTTTTGTGCTACGCCCTGCTACTCCATGGACATCTGCGTTCTTCTGTGGGCTATCGCACA
>NW_017020996.1:0-209 GCF_001483705.2 Eufriesea mexicana | reverse complement strand
ACTTGCCATTGGATTGAAGGCGTCAGGCGATCTATTCACCAAGCTATAACAGGTTATAGATTTGAATTGAACTATTCTCTGGCAAGTAGATGGCTGTACTTGCCGTTGTTTGATGGCGTAAGGCGACCTATTCCCCAAGCTAGAAGAGATTATATACTTTGAACAGACCTATTCTCTTGCAAGAAGATTTCTGTACTTGCCATTGGTTT
>NW_017020995.1:0-209 GCF_001483705.2 Eufriesea mexicana | reverse complement strand
GTGCTGTAGCTATTGCAATGCTACAGAATATGGCTGGAAAATTCAATTCTATTGACATATTCAGCTAATATCGTGGTAACCAATCTTTCTTGCATATATAAGCTGGAAAGATTCTACTGACGTGCTATAGCGATGGTAATGCTATTGAATCTGGCTGGAAAATTCAATTTTATTGCAATTATCGACTACTATCGTGGTGACCGAACTTT
>NW_017020994.1:0-209 GCF_001483705.2 Eufriesea mexicana | reverse complement strand
TAACCCAACGGAACGTGACCTAACAAGACATTACGTGCCACTGCCACTATTTGTTGCATACAGTGAGCAAAGCAGTGAATATTTGATCACGGTAGAGCGCAGAAATCCACCGAATAGCAGTGTATAGCACATAAGTCAGAGCTATTCTAGCCAAACATATCCGAACACAGGAGGTGCCGAGACCGCCATTGCTGGTCTCCGCAGTGACA
>NW_017020993.1:0-209 GCF_001483705.2 Eufriesea mexicana | reverse complement strand
TTCGAAATCTATAACCTGTTATAACACTGTGAATAGGACGCTTAACGCCATGAATCCAATGGCAAGTAAAGCCACCTACTTGCCAGAGAATAGGTATATTGAAAATCTATAGTGTGTTATAGCTTGGTTAATAGGTCTCCTAACGACTGCAACCACTCGCAAGTACAGCGATCTACTTGCCAGAGAATAGGTCTATACAAAATCTATAA
>NW_017020992.1:0-209 GCF_001483705.2 Eufriesea mexicana | reverse complement strand
TGACACTTGCCTGGGCCCAACTGATCGAAATCCCGCGTCTCTCTACACAGGGTAACTCTCTCTGTCTCTCTCTCTCCCAGGCTAACGACACTTTTCCAGAAGCTCTGATTTTCCCTCAGAAATTACTCCATGCTGGATTTATCCCACGCGTTGACCTCTCGAACCACGAGGAGCCTTGGCTACGTTTCACTGTTCACCGGTATGGTTAG
>NW_017020991.1:0-209 GCF_001483705.2 Eufriesea mexicana | reverse complement strand
TATTGTTAATAACAAATATTTTGTAACATATATTAACGATAAAAGTAAAAAAATTAATAAATTATTAGCTACCACTTAAACAAACTACGTATTTGTGTTAAAATGTATTCGTAACTTACAAAAAGCTAATAAATTAACAAACTTACTGTTAATAGCAAATTGAAATTGTTGATAACAAATAGTTTGTAACGTATATTAACGATAAAAGT
>NW_017020990.1:0-209 GCF_001483705.2 Eufriesea mexicana | reverse complement strand
TGTATGAATGTATGGATGTATATATGTGCGGATGTATGGATTTATATCTGTATGGATGGATGGATTTATGGATGTATGGATGTATGAACGTATGGATGGATGGATGTATGGATGAATAGATGTGTGGATCAATGGGTGGGTGAATAGGTGCTTGTATGGATGGATGGATGTATGGTTCGATGGATGTATGGATGTACGAATTTATGGAT
>NW_017020989.1:0-209 GCF_001483705.2 Eufriesea mexicana | reverse complement strand
AGAGATATGTGGGGCGCAGAAATCCACCTAGTGGCAGGCTGTAGCACTAAAGTCAAAGCTACAATCTCCAAACTAATTCAAACGTAATATAACCAAACTTAAGCTACCTCAACCCATCGTACCGCAACCACAACTGCTGCCCTCCTCTGAGCTAAGCAGGACATACTAGAGCACAGCGGAGCGCAGATATCCAACGAATATCAGTGTAC
>NW_017020988.1:0-209 GCF_001483705.2 Eufriesea mexicana | reverse complement strand
GACGCGATATGCCTGATTTTTGCGCTTCACATTGTTATTCGGTTGACTTCTGCTTTCTACTCCACTCTAATATATTCTGCTCAGCCCCGGGGATCCTGCAATTATTGCCACATCACATTATGTTCAGTTCCACTTCCTTTGTGCACCGTAGGTTAGGTCAGGTTAGGTTAGGTCATCTTACACTTTCGTGTCTTGCTCTGCAATGCGGT
>NW_017020987.1:0-209 GCF_001483705.2 Eufriesea mexicana | reverse complement strand
CAATCGTACCCCACCTCAACATAACGTGCCGAGACCACTATCGTTGGCCTCCCAGAGCCAAGAGGAACATACTAGAGCACATTGGAGAGCAGAAACCCCATAATAGCATTGTACAGCACAAAAGTCAAAGTTACCCGTTCCTAATTTAAAAAACATTAACATAATCAAACGTAACATAACTAAACCTAACGTACAGCGACAAATATTGC
>NW_017020986.1:0-209 GCF_001483705.2 Eufriesea mexicana | reverse complement strand
CACGATATTGGACGAAAATGTCAATAAAATTGCTTTTTCCATCCAGATACTATAGAAATGCAAGGGCTATGGCACGCCAATAGAATCTTTCGTCCATATTCATCCAAGAAATTTGGCTCACTGCGATATTAGTCGAACATATCAAGAGAATTGAATTTTCCAGCCAGATACTATAGCATTGCAATGGCTATAACTAGCCAGTAGAATCT
>NW_017020985.1:0-209 GCF_001483705.2 Eufriesea mexicana | reverse complement strand
GGGCTGGAAAGTTCAATTTTATAGACATTTTCGACTTATATCGTGGAGAGCTAGCTTCCTGGCATAAGTATGGAGTAAAGGTCCTTTTGGCGTGCTATAGCAATTGCAATGCTGTAGAACCTGGCCAGAAAATTCAATTTTATTGACATTTTCGATTAATATTGTGGTGAGCCAACTTCCTTGCATAAGAAAGGAGGGAAAATTCTTTT
>NW_017020984.1:0-209 GCF_001483705.2 Eufriesea mexicana | reverse complement strand
CACCGAAAAGCAGTATTTAGCACGAGAGACAGGGATAAACTTACCGAAGATAGCGTAATCTAATCTAACGAAACGCAAACAAATTCCACCCAACGTGCCAAGAACATTATTGTTGGCATCCACGGAGCCGAGCAGAACATATCAGTGGAGAGTGGAACGCAGAAATCCATAGAATCGCAGGGTACAACAGAAACGTCAACGCGACCCGC
>NW_017020983.1:0-209 GCF_001483705.2 Eufriesea mexicana | reverse complement strand
ATAGAATGGCAGTTTATAGCACGAAAGTCTAAGATAAGTTAACCAAACCCAAACAAACCTAACATAACCGAACGTAATATACCAAAAGCTGACGAGCCGCGGCCTCCATTTCAAGCAATCCCAGATCAAAGCAGGCAACATTAGAACGCAGTAGAGAGCAGAAATCGACCGAATAGCAGTGTATAGCATAAAGTTCAAAGCTACCCTAT
>NW_017020982.1:0-209 GCF_001483705.2 Eufriesea mexicana | reverse complement strand
GTTCAATTTTTTGACATTATCCACTGATATCGTGGTGAGGTAACTTTCTTTCTTAAATGAGGATGGCTGATTCTAGTAGCGTACTACAGCCATCGCAATGCTATGTAATCTGGCTGGAGAATACGATTTTATTGGCATTTTCGACAAATATTGTGTTGATCTAACTATCGTCCACAAAAAAGGATGTAGGATTATTTTGGCGTGCTGAA
>NW_017020981.1:0-209 GCF_001483705.2 Eufriesea mexicana | reverse complement strand
GTTATGCTTAAAACACGAGATAGCACTTATGAACCATGGAAAACTCATTCTTAAATTGGGTATATAAGTTAATCGTTGATTTTACATCTTGTCTCACTCGTGATTGTACATAATTTATTCCATACACCGTATTTTCTCACTTCCTAGTAGTAAAATGTAGGCCTTAAAGTGTGCAGGGTGATATAAAACGCACATCAGCTTTAATCCAC
>NW_017020980.1:0-209 GCF_001483705.2 Eufriesea mexicana | reverse complement strand
CTTATTTATGCCAGAAAGTTAGGTCACCACGATAGTAGTCGATAGTGTGAATAAAATTGAATTCTTCAGCCAGATTCCATAGCATTGCCATGGCTATAGCAGCCCCATAGTATATTTCATTCTTATTTAAGCAAGAAAGTTAGTAGACCACGATATTAGTCGAAGATGTCAATAAAAATGAATTTTCCAACCAGATTCTATAGCAGTGC
>NW_017020979.1:0-209 GCF_001483705.2 Eufriesea mexicana | reverse complement strand
GGATTGAAGGCGTCAGGTGATCTATTCACCAAGCTATGACAGGTTATAAATTTTGAATAGAACTATTCTTTGGTAAGTAGATGGCTGTGCTTGCCATTGGTTGAAGGCGTTAGGAGACCTATTCACCAGTCTACAACAGATTATACACTTTGAATAGACCTATTCTATGGCAAGTAGTAGGCTGTACTTGCCATTGGATTGAAGGCGTT
>NW_017020978.1:0-209 GCF_001483705.2 Eufriesea mexicana | reverse complement strand
CATACACTCATACATACATACATGCATACATGCACACACATATTCACACGAACATCCATACATTCGACCATACATCCATACACTCATGCATCCATACATCTGCACATCAATACTACCATCCATCCATATATACTGCGATCCACACGTCCATCCATCCGTCCATCCATCCATCCATACACCCGTACATCCATACATTCATACAACCATAC
>NW_017020977.1:0-209 GCF_001483705.2 Eufriesea mexicana | reverse complement strand
GGAGTTCATGTCATCACTGGTCAGATTATTTCAACGGCTACCGTGCTCTGCTGAATGTACTAAGGAGAGTACTGACATTTCTGAATAACTCTAGCCATAACCGTGCCACAGATTGACTACCATAGACCTGCATTGGAATATTAATTATCACTAGAAAGGTTAATCAAACGATCACAGTGCTCTGTTAGTGGATGTACGTACTACCGTTC
>NW_017020976.1:0-209 GCF_001483705.2 Eufriesea mexicana | reverse complement strand
TACATTTATTGTTAATAAAAGATCTTTTGCAACGTATATTAACGATAAAAGTGAAAAAAGTTAGTAAATTATTAGCTACTGCTTAAACAAACAACGTATTTGTGTTAGAATATAATCGTAATTTACAAAAATTTAATGAATTAATAAATCTATTGTTAATAACAAATTGAAATCATTGATAGCGAATAGTTTGCAACGTATATTAACGA
>NW_017020975.1:0-209 GCF_001483705.2 Eufriesea mexicana | reverse complement strand
ATATTACAACAGAATGTGAAATATTTTAGAGTTACCATTACATGTTCAGAGTGCCATACCACCGAAAACGATATTTCCATAATTTCTTGAATCAAGAATTATATAAACAAATATGTGAATTACTATACTGTAATATTACAACAGATTGTAAAATATTTTACAGTTACCATAAGCATCGTGTCATCTTTTCAAAACCTAACCTTATCTCG
>NW_017020974.1:0-209 GCF_001483705.2 Eufriesea mexicana | reverse complement strand
AGTGGATGGATGTATGGATGGACGGATGTATGTGTGGATGTATGTATGGATGTATGTATGGTTCTATGGATGTATGGATGGATGGCATTATGGATGTGTGGATGTATGAATGTATGGTTGGATTGAATTATGGATGTATGTAAGGCTGGATGTATGAGTGTATGAATGGATGGATGTATGTATGTATGGATGTATGGATTGACGGATGT
>NW_017020973.1:0-209 GCF_001483705.2 Eufriesea mexicana | reverse complement strand
TCCTGCTTGCCTTTGTAGATGCGAGCAATGGTGGCCTCGACATGTTAGGTTCAGTCAGGCTACATTTGGTTATTTTACGTTTGGCTAGGTTAGGATTGGCTACTTTGCTTTTTGGGCTATACACTGCCATTTGGTGGATTCCTGTGCTCCACTTTGCTTTACTGTACTCAGCTCGACTCTGGGGATGCGAGCAATAGTGTTTGTGGCAC
>NW_017020972.1:0-209 GCF_001483705.2 Eufriesea mexicana | reverse complement strand
GTCAATAGCATCTTTCCTCCCTATTTATGCAAGATAGCTAGCTTAACACGATATTACTCGAAATTGTCAATAAAATTTAATTTTCCAGCATGATTCTACAGCAATGCAATGGCTATACCACGCCAATAGAAACCTCCCTCCTAATGTATGCAACGAAGATAGCGCACCACGACATTATTCGAAAATGTCAATAAAATAGAATTTTCCAG
>NW_017020971.1:0-209 GCF_001483705.2 Eufriesea mexicana | reverse complement strand
TTTAAAAAATGTATGGATGTATTGATGGATGGGTGCATCGTATGATGGAAGTACGAATGGATGTGTTTATAGACGCATGGACGTGTGAATGTTTGGATGTATACATGGATGGGTCTTTGAATGGATATATCTTTGTATCGATGGAGGTATCGCAGGATGGAAGGATGGATGGATGTACATACGGATGGATGGCTGTACGGATGGATGGA
>NW_017020970.1:0-209 GCF_001483705.2 Eufriesea mexicana | reverse complement strand
TTCTGTTTGGCTCTGGGGATGCCAGCAACAGTGGCCGCGGCACGTTATGTTCGTCTATGCTACTTTGGTTAGGTTATGTTAGGTCAGGATAGGTTAGGATGACTTCGACTTTTGTGCTGTACACTGCCATTCGGTTGGTATCTGCGCTCTGCATTGTTCTACAATACCATGCTCATCTCTGCGGAAGCGAGAAATACAGGTTGCGGCAC
>NW_017020969.1:0-209 GCF_001483705.2 Eufriesea mexicana | reverse complement strand
AATAAAATTGAATTTTCCATCCAGATACTATAGCATTGCAATTGCTATAGCTGGCCAATAGAAACTTACCTCTTTATTTATGCACGAAAGCTACCTCACCACGATATTAATCGAATATGTCAATAAAATTGAATTTTCGAGGAAGTTTCTATAGCATTTCAATGGTTATAGAACGCCAATTCGTATCTTTCCTCCTTATTTATACAAGA
>NW_017020968.1:0-209 GCF_001483705.2 Eufriesea mexicana | reverse complement strand
CTTATATCTCATCATTGGATTGTTTATTTCTCACAGATGAGTTGTTCACTCCATTTCATTGTTTTTCTTGGTTCGTATTCTTTTCACTTTCATTTATTGTACTTTCCTCCAACTAATCCGTTTTATTTCAGGTTTATATGTTTTCATTTCAGTTTTATATACTTTCTTTTTAGGTTTTCAAGTTTTTCAAGATTTGGTTTGGAAGACAA
>NW_017020967.1:0-209 GCF_001483705.2 Eufriesea mexicana | reverse complement strand
GACTTGTGTGCTATACGCTGCCATTTGGTGGATTCCTGCGCTGTTCATTGCTTTGCTGTACTCACCTCGACTCTAGGGAGACCAGCAACAGTGTCCTCGTTACGTTAGGTTCGGTTAGGATACGTTTGTTTATATTACGGTTATACGTGTTATTACAGGATAGAAGTTACTTTTGTGCTATGGACTGCTATTCGGTGGAACTCTATGCA
>NW_017020966.1:0-209 GCF_001483705.2 Eufriesea mexicana | reverse complement strand
ATTTTCGACTAATATGGTAGTGAGATATCTTTCTTGCATAAAAAAGCAGGAAATATTCTGTTGGCATGCTATAGGCATTGCAATGCCATAGAACCTGGCTAGAAAATTCAATTTTATTGTCATTTTCTACTAATAACGCGGTGAGTTATCTTCCTTCCCTAAGTAAGGAGGAAAGATTCTTCTGGAGCGCTATTGCCATTGCAATGCAG
>NW_017020965.1:0-209 GCF_001483705.2 Eufriesea mexicana | reverse complement strand
CAATTTTGTTGACATTATCGACTAATATCGTGGTGAGCTAACTTTCTTGCACTAATAAGGAGGGAAAGATACATTTGGTGTGCTATGGGCGTTGCAAAGCTATAGAATCGTCCTGGAGAATTCAATTTTATTGACATTTTCGGCTTATATCGTGGTGAGCTTAGTTTCGTGCATAAATAAGGAGGAAAGATTCTATTGGCGTGCTATAG
>NW_017020964.1:0-209 GCF_001483705.2 Eufriesea mexicana | reverse complement strand
GCAGAGCAATGCAGTGCAAAGGTATCGAACGAAAAGCAGTGTACGGCACGAAAGTCAAAGCTACTGTATCCTAACCTAAACAAACGTGCCAACGCCACAATTGCTGATCTCTACAGTACCGAGCAGAATATACCAGAGCACAGTAGAGTGCAGAAATCCTCCTGATTGCAGTGTATAGCACGCAAGTCAATGCCATTCTGACGAAACTT
>NW_017020963.1:0-209 GCF_001483705.2 Eufriesea mexicana | reverse complement strand
CATAATTCCAATGTCTACAGCTCGCAAATAGAATCTTTCCTCCATGTTTATGCATGAAAGTTAGCTCACCACGATATTAGTAGAAAATGTCAACAAAATTGAGCTTTCCAACCAGATTCTACAGCATTGCGACGGCGATAGCACGTCAATTGAATCTTTCCTCCTTATTTATGCAAGAAAGTTAACTCACAGTGATATTAGCCGAAAAT
>NW_017020962.1:0-209 GCF_001483705.2 Eufriesea mexicana | reverse complement strand
AAACATATTGGAGCATATTAGAGCGCATAAATCCAACAAAATGTAGTGTATAGCACAGAAGTCGAAGTAACATATCCTAAGCAAGCCAAACGTGACATCTACAAATGTATCCTAAATAAGACGGACACGACGATACCACTACATCCGACCACCACAGAGACAAGCAGAATGTGCAATAGCACAGTCGAGCGCATGAATCTACCGCATTG
>NW_017020961.1:0-209 GCF_001483705.2 Eufriesea mexicana | reverse complement strand
GCACTGTTTTTCGGTGAACTTCTGCGCTCAACTGTGCTCTGGTATACTCTGCTCGAACCTTGGAATGCAAGCATTAGCGGTCATGGTACGATAGGCTGTTTGGTCATGTTATGGGACTGTATCTTTGACTTTTGCGCTGTGCACTACTCTTCGGTGGATTTCTGCGCCCTACTATGACCAAATATTCCCTGCCTTGCTATGGGAATGCA
>NW_017020960.1:0-209 GCF_001483705.2 Eufriesea mexicana | reverse complement strand
TAGCTGGCCAATAGAATCTTTCCTCCGCATTTATGCAAGAAGGTTACCTCTCGACGATATGAGACGAAAATGACAATAAAGTTGAATTTTCGGGGCAGATTCTACAGCATTGTAATGGCTATAGTACGGCAATTGTATCTTTCCTACTTATTTATAGAAGAAAGTTAGCTCACGACGATATTAGTCGAAAATGTCAATGAAGTGGAATT
>NW_017020959.1:0-209 GCF_001483705.2 Eufriesea mexicana | reverse complement strand
CACTGTTATGCGGTGGAATACTGTGCTCAACTGTTCTCTACCATACTGTGCACGAATCTGTGGAGCCAGCGGTGTTGGCCGCGGTACGTTACTTTGAGTTATGTTACATCTGGTTATGTTACGATTTGCTTGGTTAGGAAATGTTAACTTTAACTTTCGAGCTATACACAGCTGTTAAGTGGATTTATGCACACTTCATTGCTCTACTA
>NW_017020958.1:0-209 GCF_001483705.2 Eufriesea mexicana | reverse complement strand
AACCTAACGTGCGAGACCAACATCACTGGCCACCTAATAGTGAAGCTGAGCATATTAGAGCACGCTAGGGCGCAGAGATCCGCGGAAAAGCTGTGTAAAGCAGAAATTCAGAGCAGTCCCTCCTGACCTAGCTAAACGTAGCCTATCCGAACTTAATCCAACTCACGCTAATATGACGAAACCACTATCGCTGCTCACCGTAAAGACAA
>NW_017020957.1:0-209 GCF_001483705.2 Eufriesea mexicana | reverse complement strand
GCTATAGCAAGCCAATAAAATCTTTCATCCGTATTTATGCAAGATAGTTAGCTTAGCACGATATTAGCCGAAAATGTCAATAAAATTGTATTTTCCAACCACACTCTGCATCATTGCAATGTCTACAGCACGCCAATGGAATCAATCCTGCTCATTTATGCCAGAAAGACAGCTCACCACGATATTAGTCGAAACTGTCGATAAAATTG
>NW_017020956.1:0-209 GCF_001483705.2 Eufriesea mexicana | reverse complement strand
GAAGGCGTTATGCGAACTATTCATCAAGCTATAACAGGTTATAGATTTTGAATAGACCTATTTCCTGGCAAGTAGATGCCTCCACATGCCATTGAATTGAAGGCGTTAGGCGATCTTTTCACGAAGCTGTAACGGATTATAGATTCTGAATAGACCTATTTTCAGGCAAATAGATGTCTGTACTTGCCATTGGATTGCATGCGATAGGC
>NW_017020955.1:0-209 GCF_001483705.2 Eufriesea mexicana | reverse complement strand
ATATAATTTTTGACTATATTTATGTTTCTTCATTTTTTATTTATTCTTGCTTTTCTTTTTGAACTACAGTATTGGATTTGTACATATTTATTCGTCAAAGATAAAAATTAACTATAGTATTTTCAGACTGTATTGTGTAAATAAATATTAATTTCAAACACAGGATTTTTCTGGGTGGAAAGATTGATTTAGGTTCGTACAGTTTTGTA
>NW_017020954.1:0-209 GCF_001483705.2 Eufriesea mexicana | reverse complement strand
TATTTACATTTTCGACTAGTATCGTGGAGAGCTAACTTTGTCGCATAAAAAATGAGGAAAGATGCTATTGGCATGCTATAGCCATTGCAATGCTACAGAATCTCAGTGAAAAATTCAATGCTATTGACATTTTCGACTAATACCACGGTTAACTAATTTTGTTGCATAAATAAGGAGGAAAGACACTATTGGCATGCTATAACCATTGC
>NW_017020953.1:0-209 GCF_001483705.2 Eufriesea mexicana | reverse complement strand
TGGTTTGACATATGTAAAACTGACAGGGCGGTGCCTGGTACATCCGCTAGCAGAGCACAGTATTCGTTGGATTAGGTTGTTCCGTTATGATTTATATCCTATAGCAATCCTACATTGACAAAAGACACATCGATTATCCCTCGAGATATTAACAATTGAGCACACGGTTCTGAGTGCAGCAATCATCACGGTGCTGTAGCTGTTATTCG
>NW_017020952.1:0-209 GCF_001483705.2 Eufriesea mexicana | reverse complement strand
AAGATAAATCTATACATAGAATAACAATCATTCCCGATTATTGTAATAGCTACAAAAAATTCTAAGACTCGATTTTTAAGCACCGATAATAATTCGAATATTTAATTACGAAATACCGATATTAATATCGACATTCATATCGATAAAAATTCGAATCTGGCTATTCCAAAATTTCCGTAATCAATCGATTCTTTAATTTCAAAGCACGA
>NW_017020951.1:0-209 GCF_001483705.2 Eufriesea mexicana | reverse complement strand
GTTGGGTTAGGCTACGTTTGGTTATGTTCTGCTTGCTTCGGTTAGGTCATGGTAGCTTAGACCTTTCTGATATACACTGCGGTTGCATGGCTTTCTCCGTTTCATTTTCCGCCAATGTATCCTGCTTGACTCTGTGGACGCCTGCTGTAGTGGTCGCAGCGCGTTATGTTGTGTTTCGTTACGTTTGGTTGTGTTACGGTTGTTTGGTT
>NW_017020950.1:0-209 GCF_001483705.2 Eufriesea mexicana | reverse complement strand
GAACAAATTGAAGAATTCGCGAGCCAAAGAGGTATTGGCACACTTACGATTGCAAAGACAAATGTTTCTATTTCACCGAAACACGTCCAACGTTGAAATTAAATTAGCAAAGTTGGAGCAAAAAATTGTCGATGTTTGAACTGCTTTAAGAAACTTCAATTAAGGTACATAAAAATACAGCAGCCGATATATAAAATGAGTTCAGATTC
>NW_017020949.1:0-209 GCF_001483705.2 Eufriesea mexicana | reverse complement strand
TATATTGGACTTATGTGCTATACGCTGCTATCCGGTGGTTCTCCTCGCTCTACTGTGCTCTATCATATTCTGCTCAGCTCTGTGGTGGCCAGCAATAGTGGTCGCGGCACGGTATGGTGAGCTTTCTGTGTCAGGTTGGGATATGATTGTTTGGGCTAAATTTGCGTATCTTCGACTTTTCTTCTGTACACATCGATTCTAAGGATTCC
>NW_017020948.1:0-209 GCF_001483705.2 Eufriesea mexicana | reverse complement strand
CAGTAGAGCCCAGTAATCCTCCGCATTGCAGTGTGTTGCGCAAGAGCCGAAGATATTCTAACCTAATCCGTCCTAACTTAACCTAACCGAACGCAGCCTAACAAAGAACAACGTGCCGAGAATACCATTTCTGGCCTCCCCACAGCCTGGCAGATCACATTAGAGCTACGTAGAGCGCAGAAATCCACCGAGTGGCGAAGTATAGCTTA
>NW_017020947.1:0-209 GCF_001483705.2 Eufriesea mexicana | reverse complement strand
CTATCCTAATCTCGCCAAACGTAACACAATCGGACGAAGCATAGCTCAACCGAGCGTGCTGAGGCCACGATTCCTGGCCTCCACTGGGACAAGCAGATAACAGTACGGCACAGTGGATCACACAGATCCGCCGTACAGCAGTGTATGGCACGAAAGACGAGGCTATCGTAACCTAACTTATCCAAATTTGACATAAGCATACATGACGT
>NW_017020946.1:0-209 GCF_001483705.2 Eufriesea mexicana | reverse complement strand
TTCCATTAGCGTGCTATAGCCTTTGCGGTGCTATAGAATCTGGCTGGAAAATTCATCTTTATTCACATTTACGGCAAATATCGTGGTGGGCTAACTTTCGTGCATAAATGAGGAGGAAAGATTCCATTGGCGTGCTATAGCCATTTCAATGCTATAGAATCAGGCAGGGAAATTCAATTTTATTTACATTTTCGTCTAATATCGTGGTG
>NW_017020945.1:0-209 GCF_001483705.2 Eufriesea mexicana | reverse complement strand
TGACAGTAATAGTAATATAGTATAGACAGGTAATAGTAATAGGTGATAGACAGTAATACAGTGACGGCACAGTGACAGTAATATAGTATAACTTTTGTAGTATTTTTACAGTAATATCAATATACTATATTATTATAATTACTGTCAAAATACTGCAAAAATTGTACTATAATACTGCTACTATATTACCATACTGATTTTCAGTAACT
>NW_017020944.1:0-209 GCF_001483705.2 Eufriesea mexicana | reverse complement strand
GTGCATTGTTGGTTTGAGGTATAGATGGATGGATGTACGTACGAATGGATGTATGGATGTATACATGTATGAATGTATGTTTGCATGGAAGTGTCGATGGATGTCTGTACCGATGGTAATATTTATGGATGTATGGATGTGAGGATGTTTAGATGTGTGGATAGATGGACACGTTAATGGATGTTTGTATGGAAGTATGTATGTATGTA
>NW_017020943.1:0-209 GCF_001483705.2 Eufriesea mexicana | reverse complement strand
GATATCTTTGACTTATGTGCTGCACACAGAAATGCGGATGGTTTTTGCCCTGTGCTGTGCTCTTGTAGGTTCCGCTTGGCTCTGGGGAGGCCAGTAATAGTGGTCTCGCCATTTATTTTGAGATTCGCTACGCTTGGATACGTTACGTTTGCCGTGGTTTGGTTCGGATAACTTCTACTTTTCTGCTATACACTGCGATTCTATGGATA
>NW_017020942.1:0-209 GCF_001483705.2 Eufriesea mexicana | reverse complement strand
ACCACAGGGAAGAGGGTGCCGATCACCTGCAGCAGGAGCTCGGTGTCCATACGCTCGTTCACGGGGGGCGCCCATGCCCTTGACTTCCCCCATACTAACTTATGGGGGCGTCCTCACGGATCGCTTTCGAGCGATGGGAGGAGTTCGTCCCATTGCCGAGATTTGTCTCTGCGGAACTCCTTCCGGAGATCGCCCACCGCGGACCGGTA
>NW_017020941.1:0-209 GCF_001483705.2 Eufriesea mexicana | reverse complement strand
TTATTCTGTATGCATATTACGTGAGCAGTGTGCTGATACGATACTTGAAGAAAAGTATTTTTGCTGTGAGTTGGAAATGCTGGTTATCACGAGAAAGATAAAAGCATTTCCCTTCTGATTGTTGGAAATATTTGCATTTGAAGTTTATTACAAAGCGTAGAACATTTTTACGGTAAAATTCTTGTAATGTACTGATACATTCTTATGTG
>NW_017020940.1:0-209 GCF_001483705.2 Eufriesea mexicana | reverse complement strand
CACCACGATATTAGTCGAAAATAACAATGAAATTGAAATTTCTAGGCAGATTCTATAGAATTGTAATGGCCATTGCACGCCAATAGAGTCTTTCCTCCTCATTTATGCGAGAAAGTTAGTTCACCGCTATATTAGACGAAAATGTGTATAAAAGTGAATTTTCCAGCCGGATTCTATATCTCTGCAATGGCTATGGCACGCCAATAGAA
>NW_017020939.1:0-209 GCF_001483705.2 Eufriesea mexicana | reverse complement strand
CCGTTCACGCCAATGCGGTGGATTTCTGCGCTCTACTACGCTCTGGATAGCTCTGCTTGGCTCGGGGAGGGGGGCAGATACAGTGATTGCGGTACGTTATGTAGAGTTACGTTGAGTTTGGTTGTCTTAAGATTGGTTATGTTAGTGTAGGCTATATTAGACTTTTCTGATATACACTGCGACTCTATGGACTCCTTCGCTCTACTCTC
>NW_017020938.1:0-209 GCF_001483705.2 Eufriesea mexicana | reverse complement strand
TATGGTTACTTATGGACTTGTTAGGTCTTGATATGATTGACATTTGTGCTAGTCACTGCAATACTTTAGTTTCCTGCGCGCTACTGTGTTGCGGTACATTCTGATAGTCTCTGTGGAGGCCAGCAATAGCGGTCTCACCATGTTAGGTTGAGTTATGTTACGTTCGGGTACGTTACGTTTGGATAAGTTAGGATAGGCCACTTCGACTT
>NW_017020937.1:0-209 GCF_001483705.2 Eufriesea mexicana | reverse complement strand
GTGGGCAAGCAATGGCAGCCGTGACACGTAACATCGGGTTACAATACGTCCGCCTATGTTAAGCTCGGTTAGGCTAGGTTAGGGTATCTTTGACTTTCGTGCTATACACTGCCACTCTATAGACCACTGCTCTATGCCCTCCACTTATATGCCCTGCTTGGCTGTGGGGAGGCCGGCAGTCGTGTGCTAGGCAAGTTAGGTTTGGTTTG
>NW_017020936.1:0-209 GCF_001483705.2 Eufriesea mexicana | reverse complement strand
ATACTTAGAAGCGCTGGGTATGGCCATACAAGCGAATAAATGCCTAACATTCCAGGTCGTCCACAAAAATAAGACATGGCACATAAGGGACCCAAATCTAACATTAAATAATATGGCTTTTCCATTTGCGGGTCCCGAAGACATTTTCAAATATCTTGGCATTTCTATTAGTCCCTGGCGGGGCTTGCAACGCACCGATATCGATAAGA
>NW_017020935.1:0-209 GCF_001483705.2 Eufriesea mexicana | reverse complement strand
TGCTTCCATGCATCCATGCATAAATCCATACATACATCCGTACAAACATCCATACATACATCCGAACATACATCCATCCATACATCCATCCATCTACACACACATCCATCCATACATCCGTCCATCCATACGCCCATCCACCCACTCACGCATCCCCTCACCCAACCATCCATTCATTCATTCTTCCGTCCTTCCACCTATCCATTCTT
>NW_017020934.1:0-209 GCF_001483705.2 Eufriesea mexicana | reverse complement strand
TATTGGAGGCGATATGCGATCTACTCACCAAGCTATAAAAGGTTATAGATTTTGAATAGTCCTATTCTCTGGCATGATGGTGGCTGTACTTGCCATTGGATTCAAGGCGTTAGGCTATCTATTCACCAAGCTATAGCAGAATATATATTTTCAGTAGACATATTCTCTGGCAAGAAAATGGCTCTACTTGCCATTGTATTTAAGGCGTT
>NW_017020933.1:0-209 GCF_001483705.2 Eufriesea mexicana | reverse complement strand
GATTAATTAGTCCACGTTTGGTTATGTTAGGTTTTGTCAGGTAATGACAGGCCATATTCGACTTTTCTGCAACACGCTACTATCTTGTGGCTCCCTACGCTCTTCTTTGCTCTAGTATATTCTGTTTCGCTCTGGGAATTCCAGTGATAGTGGTCCCGGAACGTTCGGTTAAGCTAGGGTACGTTTGAATATATTACGTTTGGATAGGT
>NW_017020932.1:0-209 GCF_001483705.2 Eufriesea mexicana | reverse complement strand
TCTCTAGTACATCCTGATTCGCTCTCGGGCGGCCAGCGATAGTGGTCTCGGCACATTATGTATATATATATGCCACCTTCAGTTAGTTCAGGTTAATTCAGGTACGGATTGGGTATCTCAGACTTTTTACTATACACCGCAATGCTGCGGGTTCATGCGCTCCACTGTCATCTATTATATTCTGCTTGCCACTGGGAGGCCAAAAATAG
>NW_017020931.1:0-209 GCF_001483705.2 Eufriesea mexicana | reverse complement strand
CTAGCAGTATTCAGTGGTAAAACAATGTGTGAAATAATAGAATACGTGAAAATAATAGATCTGTCAAATATGTCTTCATTTTGTGAACTACTTCATGAATTATTATAATACGAAGCATATTATCTTGCCCACTGATACTCACGGACAGAAAACTCAACAGGGGAAAAGAATCATCATCGAATGAATCGCGAAAAAGGTCCAGGTATTAT
>NW_017020930.1:0-209 GCF_001483705.2 Eufriesea mexicana | reverse complement strand
TAGCACTCAAAAAGCATCTTTCCTCCTTACTTAAGCAAGGAAGTTAGTTCTCCACGAAATTATACGAAAATGTCGACAAAATTGTATTTTCCAGCCATATTCTATACCAATACAATGGCCATAGCACTCAAAAAGCATCTTTCCTGCTTACTTACGCAAGGAAGTTATCTCACCACGATATTAGTCGAAAATGTCAACATAATTGTATT
>NW_017020929.1:0-209 GCF_001483705.2 Eufriesea mexicana | reverse complement strand
CATACTATATAATCGCGATGCAAGCATCGTTGTCTTAAAGACACTCATTGTCAGAGAAATATTCTTACGCTCTAATGACAATTCGTCGAGGACGAATTTACGAAACAAGAATATATAAATCTATGAATCTTTTTTCCAGGAACCTTGTCAGTTACATAAATCGAATATTCGAGATATATTTCACATTAAATTTTCTTTTCTTATGATAC
>NW_017020928.1:0-209 GCF_001483705.2 Eufriesea mexicana | reverse complement strand
TGGCTGCATGGAACGATGGATGTTTGGCAGGGTGGACATATGGATGGATGGGTGTATGGAAGGTTGGAAGTAAGGTTGGATGTATTTATGGAAGGATGGCTGTATGAATGGATGGATGAATGCATGGACGCATGTTTGGACGTTTTTATGGATGTATGTATATATGTATGCACGGATGTATGGAGGGATGTGTGTATGGTTGTATGTAT
>NW_017020927.1:0-209 GCF_001483705.2 Eufriesea mexicana | reverse complement strand
AGATCCAAACATCCATACATCCGTACATTCATACAATCGCACATCCGTACATACATACACCCACACATCCATGCATCCATACATTCATCAATACATCCATACATCCATACATAGATACATCCATACATCCATCCACCCATTCATCGATCCATCCATACATCCATACATCCACCATCCATATAACCATAAATCCATTCATTCGTACTTCC
>NW_017020926.1:0-209 GCF_001483705.2 Eufriesea mexicana | reverse complement strand
ACGAATGGATGCATTTATGGATGTATGGATGTGGGGATGTATTGATGAATGTGTGTATGGATGCATTTACGGATGTATCTATGGATGTATGTATGGCAGAGTGTATGGTTGTATACATGGATGTATGGATGTATGCATGGACGTGTGTATGGATGTACGTATGAATGGATGAGTGCATGGATGGATGGATTTATGGATGTATGGATATG
>NW_017020925.1:0-209 GCF_001483705.2 Eufriesea mexicana | reverse complement strand
AAATCTATAACCTGTTGTAGCTTGGTGAATAGATCGCGCAACGCCTTCAATCCAATGGCAACTACAGCCATCTATTTGCCAGAGAGTAAGTATATTCGAAATCTATAATCTGTTATAGCTTGGAGAATAGATCGCCAAACGCCTTGAAAACAATTTCAGGCACAGCCATCTACTTGCCAGAGTATAGCTCTATTGAAGGTCTATAGTCT
>NW_017020924.1:0-209 GCF_001483705.2 Eufriesea mexicana | reverse complement strand
CACAGAGACAAGTAGAATATACTAGAGCACAGCGGAGTGCAAAGGTCCACCGCACTGCAGTCTGTGTCACAAGGGTCACGGATATCCAGGCCAAACATAACCAGACCAAACCTAACCTAACGTAACGGAACTCGACGTATCGTGCTGTGACCGCTATTGCTGGCGTTCCCAGGAACAAGCAGTATATGATAGACAAGAGTAGAGAGCAG
>NW_017020923.1:0-209 GCF_001483705.2 Eufriesea mexicana | reverse complement strand
TCTATATTCTGTTATAGCTTGGCGAATAGGTCGCCCAACCCCTTCAATCCAGTGGCAAGTACACCCATCTACTTGCCAGACAATAGGTATACTGAAAATCTATAATCTGTTATAGCTTAGTCAATAGATCGCTTAACGCCTTCAAGCCAATGGCAAGTACAGCCACCTAGTTGCCAGAGAATAGGTCTATTCAAAACCTATAACCTGTT
>NW_017020922.1:0-209 GCF_001483705.2 Eufriesea mexicana | reverse complement strand
TTCAAAATCTTTAACCTGTTATAGCTTGGTGAGTTGATAGCCTAACGCCTTCAATCCAATGGCTAGTACAGCCATTTACATGTCAGAAAATAGGTCTATTCAAAATCTATAATCTGCTATAGCTTGGAAAATGGATCGCCTAACGGCTTCAATCCAATGGCAAGTACAGACATCTACTTACCAGAAAATAGGTCTATTCAAGATCTATA
>NW_017020921.1:0-209 GCF_001483705.2 Eufriesea mexicana | reverse complement strand
CAAGTAGATGGCTGTACTTGCCATTGGATTGAAGGCGTTAGGCGATCTAATCGCGAAGCTGTGGCAGCTTATAGATATTGAATAGACTTATTCTCTGGCAAGTAAATGTCTGTACTTGCCATTGGATTGAAGGCGTTAGGCGATCGACTCACCAAGCTACAACAGGTTATAGATTTCGATTAGGCCTATCCTCTGGCAAGTAGATGGCT
>NW_017020920.1:0-209 GCF_001483705.2 Eufriesea mexicana | reverse complement strand
TGTTTTGGGTTTTAGTGGTTGGTTTTGGGTTTGAGGTTTGTTTAGTATTCTGTATTGTTTCTTCGTTAGTTATTAATTACTTTTTATGCACATAATAGTCTTTGTGATTGTGAATTGATTATGGGATCGTGTGTAATTTACTTTATTGAGGTTTATGTATAGATTAGTCGCATTTGAATTTAAGAATTATTTAGTATTCCGTATAATTT
>NW_017020919.1:0-209 GCF_001483705.2 Eufriesea mexicana | reverse complement strand
CTACAGCAATGCAATGGCTATAGCTAGCCAATATGATCTTTCCTACTTATTTATGCAAGAAAGCTATCTCACCACTACATTAGAGGGAAATATCAATAAAATTGTATTTTCGAGCCAGATTCTACAGCATTGCTATGACTATATCGCGTTAATAGAATCTTTCCTCCTTGTTTATGCAATAAAGATAGCTCACCACGATATTAGTCGAA
>NW_017020918.1:0-209 GCF_001483705.2 Eufriesea mexicana | reverse complement strand
TATATTTTCAGAATATACAGGTCATAAAAGCTATAACAATTCGAAAATAAATATTTCCATCTCAATCTCTATTTTTTTTAATGCTTTTGATTAATCTTAAATGTAAAGGATATCCTTTATTAGTTCATGGTGTGAATTCAGGGTGGAACTGACTTGAAAGAAGGATCCACAGTTCAATCGCTTCTATTAAATACTCTTCGTTATATATG
>NW_017020917.1:0-209 GCF_001483705.2 Eufriesea mexicana | reverse complement strand
GCTGCTGTTCGGTGAATTTCTGCCCCATACTTAGCTCTACTACAATCTGCGCGGCTCTGGGGAAGCCAGGAACAGTATTTCAGGCACATCAGCTTGTTTTACGCCACGTTTGGCTGTGTTGCGTTTGTCTAATGTTGGAGGTGATGGCATTGACTTTTGTGCCATATATTGATATTCGGTGAACTTCTGCGGTATGGTGGGCCCTAACA
>NW_017020916.1:0-209 GCF_001483705.2 Eufriesea mexicana | reverse complement strand
TTGTGCCATAAACTGCTATTCGGTGGACCTCTGCGCTCTAGTGTACTGTAATACGTTCTGCTTCTCTATGGAGAGACCACTAACTGTGTTCGTGTCACGTTTTGTTCAGCTATACTTCGTTTTGCCAGGCCAGATTAGGATGAGTTTGATTATGATGGCTTAGACTTTTGTGCTCCTCACTGCGATTCGTTGGATTTCTGCGCTCTACT
>NW_017020915.1:0-209 GCF_001483705.2 Eufriesea mexicana | reverse complement strand
TCTTGCGTATATAACGAGGAAAGATTCAATTCACTTGCTATAGCCGTCGCAATGCTATAGATTAAGGCTGGAAGGTTCAATTTTATTGACATTTTCGACTAATAATGTGGTGAGTTAACTTGCTTGCAAAAATAAGGAGGATCGACTCTATTGGCGAGCTATAGCCATTGCAGTCCTGTAGAATCTGGATGTAAAATACAATTTTATTG
>NW_017020914.1:0-209 GCF_001483705.2 Eufriesea mexicana | reverse complement strand
GATTTCCGAATCACCGGGTTCTTCGAATTTTCCCTTTCGCCCGGGTTACAGTCGCTTCGATCCTCCCCATCGTTTCTCGATCTTCGGAATGCAGCGGTAAGCTACTCGGGATATTAAGCTGTGCCGGGAGCTTCCACAGCGCACCCAATTTTTCGAAAAATTCTTCAGACACGGTAACAACCGCCTCCGCTGACAACCTTTATTACTTC
>NW_017020913.1:0-209 GCF_001483705.2 Eufriesea mexicana | reverse complement strand
TGCAATGCGGTGGATTTGCGCGCTCTGCTCTTCTCTAGTGTATTCTGATTGGATCCGTCTAGGCCAGCATTTGTGGCATCGGCACGTTAGGTTGACCGTATCTGCAATTGCTTATGTTACGCTCGGTTAGGCTATGAGCGTCTACATTGTCTTATGTGCTATATACAGCTATACGGTGGACTTCTGCGCACTAGTGTGCTCTAGTATGC
>NW_017020912.1:0-209 GCF_001483705.2 Eufriesea mexicana | reverse complement strand
CCTGTAACAGAGGTGGTGGCCTCCCCAGAGCATAGCAGATGGCACTGGGGTACAGTAGATCGCTGAAATCAACCGCATAGCGGTGTATAGCACAAAAGTCAAAGCAATCGTACCCTAACCTCACCAAACGTGACGTAACCAAACGAAGCATAACTCATCCTAGCATGCCGAGACCACTATTGCTGCCCTCCTTAGGGCAAAGCACGACA
>NW_017020911.1:0-209 GCF_001483705.2 Eufriesea mexicana | reverse complement strand
ATACCTTGAACACCTACGTTATCTTAAATTTGATATATTACTTAATATCGATCTTCCAAATTTTATGAAATGGTGACTGAAACTTATCTCTCGAGTGCAAAGGGTTAATATATCAAAAGCAGTTACATTTCATCGTGTGTCCTGATTTATTTAAACAATTTCTTCGCTTTATTTCACACGACGAAAATATTCAAGGTAGACGTTCCTCG
>NW_017020910.1:0-209 GCF_001483705.2 Eufriesea mexicana | reverse complement strand
ACTCTGCTCTACTCTCGGGATTCGGGTCATAGTGGTCGTGGTTCCTCAGGTAGAGCTAGGTTGGGTTTGGTTAGGGTAGCTTCGACTTTCATGTCATACACAGTTATTCGGTGGATTCCTGCCATCCACTGTGCTCTTCCCTGGTTTGTTATGACCTGGTAAGGCTAGCAATAGTGGTAGCGGCGCGTTAAATTGAGCTATGCTACGTT
>NW_017020909.1:0-209 GCF_001483705.2 Eufriesea mexicana | reverse complement strand
CACTGAAATGAGAGCGTATGTTCTAAATAGTTCTAGGTAAGGCTAATTAGTCAGAATGCAAGGAATGCATCTTATTTAATCCTTCGATAAGGGCTGCAACGTAATACAAACTCACACACATAATTCATTTGTCTGACACAACTTGTAGTAAACTACTTTAAGTTTCCCTATTAATCCTAGTGCTACAATGATGAGTTTAGCTCATGCTA
>NW_017020908.1:0-209 GCF_001483705.2 Eufriesea mexicana | reverse complement strand
TTGATATACACAGCTATTCCTTGGATTTCTGCGTTCCACTGTCCACTAGTGTGTTCTGCTTGGCTTTGTGGAGGCCAGCGATAGTGGTCCTGTGACGTTAGGTTGAGCTATGTTACGTTTGGTTATGTTACCGTAGGAGAGGATATCTTTGATTTTAATGCTATAGTCTGCTATTATGTGCATTTCTGCGCTCTACAGTGCACGAAATA
>NW_017020907.1:0-209 GCF_001483705.2 Eufriesea mexicana | reverse complement strand
TTGGTTAGTTTAGGTTAGGTCAGGCAGGTTTGGACATCTTTGACTCTTGTGCAATGCACTGCATTGCCTAGGATTTCTGCTCTCCACTGTTTTCCTGTATACTGTGCATGGTTCTGCGGATGCCAGCCGCAGAGGTATCTCCACGTTTAGTTGAATTATGCTACGTTTATTTATATTAGGTTTTGTCTGGTTAGGCGGGGATAGCTTCG
>NW_017020906.1:0-209 GCF_001483705.2 Eufriesea mexicana | reverse complement strand
TAACACAACCTAACGTGCCACGACCACCATTGCGCGCATCCCAAGAGTGGGGCAGAATATAGTTGAGCAATGTAGAGCGCACAAATCAACCGCCTAGCAGTATACAGCTGAAAGGTCAAGGCTAGCCTGTCCTAACCTGTCCAACAGGTAACATTACTTAACGTAGCCTAACAAAGCCTATCTTGCCACGACCACCATTGCTGTCCCCC
>NW_017020905.1:0-209 GCF_001483705.2 Eufriesea mexicana | reverse complement strand
TGCTCTACTAGCGTCTGCTTGAATCTTGGGAGGAGAGCAATAGTTCTTGTGGAACGTTCGTTTAAGATAGGTTACGTTTGGTTAGTTTAGATTTGGCTGAGTAATAATTTGGCAACCCAGACTTTTGTGCTATACACTGCTATCCATCGATTTCTGTGCCCTCTCGTGTTCTAATATTTTCTGCTTGCGTCTAGGGAGGCCAGCAATAG
>NW_017020904.1:0-209 GCF_001483705.2 Eufriesea mexicana | reverse complement strand
TGGAAGGCACAGCACGTTAAATCACCGACACTCGTTGTCGTTTTCCATATCCAGGCTTTCTTTTCCAATCATGCCCCTTTCCCACACAACCTCGGTGGGCCAGGTACTTCAATCACTCTGGACGCATCCCTAAACTTTCACTCGATTCTACCATAAATATTCTTTGCAGTCAATCCTCTTGCACACGGTCACTTTCGTTCTAAGCCCAG
>NW_017020903.1:0-209 GCF_001483705.2 Eufriesea mexicana | reverse complement strand
CACAGTAGAGCGACCGAATCCACCCAATGGCAGTGTATACCACGAAAGTTAAAGCTATGCATGTCTGAACCAAACCAATATTACCTAGCTATGCATAGCTTAAATCAACCTAGCGCGCCGATACAACCATTGCTGTCCACCTCAGGGACAAGCAGAGCTTACTAGAGCAGAAATCAACCGACTAGCAGTCCACAGCACAAAAGTCAGGG
>NW_017020902.1:0-209 GCF_001483705.2 Eufriesea mexicana | reverse complement strand
GTATCGCTTCCAACCGGCCGAAGGGGACGAACGCCAGTCGTGTCACTTCGGACCGACTGAAAGCACGATCTTCGCTCCGGCCGATGCTACCAACAAAATATTATTACCAACATTCAACTGACGAATAACAAAGACATTTGTACGGAAAAAAAAAATTTAATATGTAAAAAAAATAAAGTGTATAAGTGAAAAAATTCGAAAATTGAGAA
>NW_017020901.1:0-209 GCF_001483705.2 Eufriesea mexicana | reverse complement strand
AGGGGAGAGAGAGAGAACTCGATTCTAATGAATCTATCTCTCGGTGGCCGCTTTACTTAATTCATCTTGATACAATAGACGTCACTCTCTTCCTTCGTGTAAGACTCTGCGGTTGTCTCTTCGAGCTGCCTTTCCGAAGGGGGGCTCCCTTTGTTAAGTCGTCCCAAAGATCAAGCGGATGGCCTCTTATGCAATGCATATATGCACTT
>NW_017020900.1:0-209 GCF_001483705.2 Eufriesea mexicana | reverse complement strand
GGCATTGCAAAGCTATAGAATCTGGAAGGGAAATTCAATTTTATTGACATTTTCGACTAATATATAGGTGAGCTAACTTCATTGCATTAATAAGGAGGAAAGATTCAATTGGCGTGCTATGGCCATTGAAATGATGTAGAATGTGATTGGAAAATTCAAATTTATTGACATTTTCGACTAATATCATGGTGAGCTATCTTTGTTATATA
>NW_017020899.1:0-209 GCF_001483705.2 Eufriesea mexicana | reverse complement strand
CACAATTGCAGGGCTCCATAGAACCAAGCAGAATATGATACAGCAAAGTGGAGCGCAGAAACCCACCAGGTATCAGTGTATAACGCAAAAGTCCATGATATCCTAAACTCACCTGAAGCAACCGAACCAAACCAAACGTAGATTAACTAAACATATCGAGCTGAGACCCCTATTGAAGTTCTTCCCAGCTCCAAGTAGAGCATATTAGA
>NW_017020898.1:0-209 GCF_001483705.2 Eufriesea mexicana | reverse complement strand
TCAGGTTGAGTAAGGTTACGTTTGGTTATGTTAGGTTTGGCTAGGGTAGGATGTTACAGCACCGACTGTTGCGACCTACGCTGCCATTCGGAGGATTTCTGCCCTCTGCACGGCTCTATTATGCTCTGCCTGGCTTTGGGGAGGACATCAGTTGAGGTTTCGGCACGTTACTTTGAGTTGGGTTACGTTCGGTTATGTTAGGATTGGTT
>NW_017020897.1:0-209 GCF_001483705.2 Eufriesea mexicana | reverse complement strand
GCGGCCACAGTTTCTGGCCTCCCCATAGCAAAGTAGAGCATATTAGATCTCAGTAGAGCGCAGGCATCCACCCAACAGTAGTCTACGGCACAAAAGTCAAAGCAGCCATGGCCTAACGTAACCAAACATAACATAATCGAACTCATCATATCTCCACCTAACCGACCTACACCGCTATTGCTGACATCCCCAGAGCGAAGCAGAATGTA
>NW_017020896.1:0-209 GCF_001483705.2 Eufriesea mexicana | reverse complement strand
TGGAGGACTGTAAAATGAAACGTTGAGTTGATTTTGGTTTCGAGACTTGGGGTGGTTCTTACCAGGCATCGATCTTCAAATCGCCTTCTTCCAGGGGAATGGTGGATCGGAAATTTGGCGAATTTCAAATCGCGAGGAGGAAATGGAGGTCATTAAAATCACCTCTGTTTATAAGTGTTCTTGTATTTTAGATACTCTGATCGATTTCT
>NW_017020895.1:0-209 GCF_001483705.2 Eufriesea mexicana | reverse complement strand
TGACATTTTCATCTAATAGCGCGGTGTGCTGACTTTCTTGCATAAATAAGGAGGAAAGATACTCGTGGCGTGCTATAGCCATTGCAATGCAATAGAATCTCGCTGCAAAATACATTTTTATTGACATTTTCGACTGATATCGTGGAGAATTAACTGTATTGCATGAATAAGGATGAAATACTCTATTGGCGCTCTATGGCCATTACAAT
>NW_017020894.1:0-209 GCF_001483705.2 Eufriesea mexicana | reverse complement strand
TTGCAATGTCTATAGCACGTCAACAGAAACTACCCTGCTTATTTCGGCAAGAATGGTAGCTCACCACGATATTAGTAGAAACTGTCAATAAAATTGAACTTTCCAGCCAGACTACCGTGCATTGCAATGGCTATGGTAAGCCAATAGAATATTTCGTCCTTATTTATGCAAGATAGTTTGCTCTCCACGATATTAGTCAAAAATGTTAA
>NW_017020893.1:0-209 GCF_001483705.2 Eufriesea mexicana | reverse complement strand
CTATTAAAGTGGAGAGCAATCCTTCTTGTCTAAATAAGCAGGGTGGATTCTATTGACGAGCTATAGCCACTGCAATGCTTTAGAATCAGTGTGGAAAATACAATTTTATTGACATTTTCGGCTAATATCGGGGTGAGTTAACTTTATCGCATAAATAAGGAGGAAAGATACTATTGTCGTGCTATAGGCTTTTCAATCCTATTGAATCT
>NW_017020892.1:0-209 GCF_001483705.2 Eufriesea mexicana | reverse complement strand
AACATCACGAGATCGCGAGGTTGCCTTACAATCCAGTTAGAATTCCACAGAATTCTGTTCATTTTATTGACTGTGGGTGGATACTACTACCGTTGATGGGACAACCTGTATATATCCATAAACGCTCATATGGATATATCATACTGTTGAATCTGTTCTAGAGCTTATTAAGGCCTTGAAATCACAGACCCTACGTCTTATACACCGTG
>NW_017020891.1:0-209 GCF_001483705.2 Eufriesea mexicana | reverse complement strand
GCAAGGTCGGGTCTAGTGAGGTCAGGTCAGGTCATGTCAGGTCAGGTCAAGTCAGGTCAGGTTACGTCTGGTGAGATCAGGTCAGGTCATTTCTGGTCAGGCCAGGCCAGACCATGTCTGGTCAGGTCAGGTCAGTCCAGGCCAGATCACTTCACATCACGTCATGTCATGTCAGATCAGGTCAGGTCTGGTCATGCCAGGCGAGGCCA
>NW_017020890.1:0-209 GCF_001483705.2 Eufriesea mexicana | reverse complement strand
TGAGCAGTTAGTTATTGCAGGCTGAGTTGTCATTGCGTTGTCAAGTTGAGCGTAGTCTTTGTGAATAGAAATGAATACCATTATCTCCCACGTCTTTTAGCAGTTAACAAAGTAATATATTTATATAATAATATTTAAATACTGATAAGAATAAACTAAATAAACTATTTTAAATACAAAGATTGACTCTATCTTGAAAATTCTTTTCT
>NW_017020889.1:0-209 GCF_001483705.2 Eufriesea mexicana | reverse complement strand
TAATATCGTGGTGAGCTAATTTTGTTGCATAAATAAGGGGAAAAGTTTCTATTGGCATGCTATGGCCATTGCTATGCTATAGAATCTGACTGGAAAATTCAATTTTATTTACATTATTGACTAATATCGTGGTGAGCTAATTTTGCTGCATAAATAAGGGAGAAAGACTCTATTGGCATGCTATAGCCATTGCAATGCTATAGAACCTG
>NW_017020888.1:0-209 GCF_001483705.2 Eufriesea mexicana | reverse complement strand
TGGCCAACAATAGTGGTCTCGGCACGTTTGGTTGAGTTCGGTTACGTTTCGTTAGGATAGGTTAGGAAGGTTCGGTTATGATTTCTTTGACTTTTGCGCTAAACACTGCTTTTCGTCGGATTCCTACGCTCTACATTGCTCTACTGTATTCTGCTTGGCCCTGAGGTGTCCAGGAGCTGTGGTCGCGGCACGTTATGTTGAGCAATGCA
>NW_017020887.1:0-209 GCF_001483705.2 Eufriesea mexicana | reverse complement strand
CAAATCCTAGCATAACTCAGTCTAACTTAACCTTACGTGACGCGAATACTATTGCTGGCCTCCACAGTGTAAGGCAGAACACATTAGCGTACAGTAGAACACAGATATCGACAGAATCGCACTGTATGTAAGAACAGTCAAAGCTACCCAAACATAACCCAAACCAACAGAACATAGCCAAACATAGCCTGCCTTAAGCTAACGTGCCG
>NW_017020886.1:0-209 GCF_001483705.2 Eufriesea mexicana | reverse complement strand
CAGAGCACAGTGGCGAGTAGAAATCCACCGAATAGCACTTTATAGCACAAAAGTCAAAGATACCCTGCCCAAGCCTGTCCAATTGAACACAACACAACGTAGCACAACATAATCTAACGTGCGGCGGAGACTATTTATCGCCTCCTGATAGCCAAGCGGAGCGTATTAGTGCAATGCAAAGCTCAGATGTCCACCGAATAGCACTGCAT
>NW_017020885.1:0-209 GCF_001483705.2 Eufriesea mexicana | reverse complement strand
CTGTAGAATCTGGCTGGAAAATCCAATTTCATTGACATTCTCGGCTAATATTGCTGTGAGTTAACTTTCTTGCATAAATAAGGTGGGAAGGTTCTATTGGCGTGCTATAGGCATTGCAAAGCCATAGAATCCTCCTGGAAAATCCAATTTCATTGACATTTTCGGCTAATACTTCTGTGAGTTAACTTTCTTGCATAAATAAGGAGGAA
>NW_017020884.1:0-209 GCF_001483705.2 Eufriesea mexicana | reverse complement strand
CAAAATTCCACGATATCATATTCTAACCTATCCAAACGTAACGTAACAGAACGCAACATATCCAGCCTGACGTGCCGAGAGCACAACAGCTGAGCTCCACACAGCCAAGCAGAATGTACTAAAGCAAGGTAGAGCGCAGATATCGGCCGAATTGTAATGTATACCACAAAAGTCAAAGCTGTCATGACCAAACCAAACCTAACCTGGAC
>NW_017020883.1:0-209 GCF_001483705.2 Eufriesea mexicana | reverse complement strand
CAGCGGATTGACCTCTCCAATGATGATTTAGTTCCTGTAGCAATTCTAGAATGACGAAACACAGATCCGTTACCACACCGGGCATTAGCAATTGTATAGCAGAGATGAGTGCAGCCACCATCAAATTACAGTATCATTTGGATTTATTTCTTCACTCGTGATTAAAATTCTCCAGCAATTCCAGAATAGTCAATGTATAGTACGGCCAT
>NW_017020882.1:0-209 GCF_001483705.2 Eufriesea mexicana | reverse complement strand
CTGACCTAACCCAACCGTACCAAACGCCGTATAGCAAAACATAACCTGCGGCCACCACTGCTCCTGGCCCCCACGTAGCCAAGTAGAACGTAGTAGAGCAGAGTGGATCACAGAAATACACCCAATGATAATGTATGGCACAAAGTAGTCGTAGCCCAACATAACCTGACATAACCTATCCTAACCTAACGTAACCTACCGCAACCTAA
>NW_017020881.1:0-209 GCF_001483705.2 Eufriesea mexicana | reverse complement strand
TAATTCTTTATGCAAAAAAGTTAGCTCACTACGATATTAGTCAGAAATGTCAATAAAATTGAGGTTTCATGACAGATTCTAGTGCTTTCCAGTGGCTATAGCAATCTAGAAGTATCTTTCCTCCTTACTTAGGGAAGGAAGCTATATCACCACGATATTAGCAGAAAATGACAATAAAATTGAAATTTCCAGAAAGATTCTATAGCATT
>NW_017020880.1:0-209 GCF_001483705.2 Eufriesea mexicana | reverse complement strand
CTCTCTACTCTCCTCTAACATGTACTGCTTGGCTCTGTGGTATCCATCAATAGCGGTGGCGACACTTTATGTAGTGTTTGGCTACGTTTTGTCTATTTTATGTTTGTTTAAGTTAGGATAGGGTAACTTTGATTTTTGTGCTGTATACTGCTATTCGGTGGACTTCTGCGCTCCAAGTTGCTCTACTATACCCTACTCGACACTGGGGA
>NW_017020879.1:0-209 GCF_001483705.2 Eufriesea mexicana | reverse complement strand
TTAGTTAGGTTAGGTTTGCATATGTTACGTTTGGCTTGGTTAGGACAGGCAGCTTTGGCTGTACTGCTTCACTCTGCTTCTCGGTGGATTTCCATGATCTGCTGTGCTCTACTTCATCCTACTATGCGCCGGCGAGGCCAGGTGCTTTGGTCGCGGCACGGCATGTTGATTTATGCTACGTTCTGTTTGGTTAGGTTAGTACTGGTTGG
>NW_017020878.1:0-209 GCF_001483705.2 Eufriesea mexicana | reverse complement strand
AGAATAGGTCTATTCAAAATACATTATCTTTTATAGCATGATGAATAGGTCGCCCAACGCCATTAATCCAATGGCAAGTACATACTTCTATTTGCCAGTAAATAGCTATATTCAAAATCTATAAACTCCTATAGCTTGATGAATATATCGCCTAAAGCCTTCAATCCAATGGCAAGTACACGGATCTGCTTGCAAGAGAATAAGTCTTT
>NW_017020877.1:0-209 GCF_001483705.2 Eufriesea mexicana | reverse complement strand
TCTCCAACGAATGTATTCTACACATGGTATATATCGTTGAATCTTTTTCTAATTTTACTGACACAATGTGGGCATTTCTTTTTTGCCATATGTAGTATGTCGTTTCAAACATGTCAATTTAAGTGTTCGAGTACTTATATGTATAAATCGATTTTGTGGCTGAGAATAATTTGATTATAAACTTACGTGCTTTCATAGGACGAGAGACC
>NW_017020876.1:0-209 GCF_001483705.2 Eufriesea mexicana | reverse complement strand
CCTAAGCAATCCACACGTAATAAAAGCAAACCAAACCTAACCCAACTTAAGGTGCAGTGACCAATATTGCTGGCCCAAGCGGAGCCAAGCTGATCATATTAAAGAACAGTAGAGCGCAGGAATACACAGAATGGCAGTGAAAAGCGCAAAAGGCAAAGGTACCCATACCGAACCCTACCCAAACTAACCTAACCAAACGTGATCTAATC
>NW_017020875.1:0-209 GCF_001483705.2 Eufriesea mexicana | reverse complement strand
TTTCGTTATGTCAGGTTTGGTGAAGTTAGGTTAGGACAGGTTATGTTAAGATAGGTTAGGTTAAATTAGGTATGACTTTTTGCTTCAAACTTCAATGCGGCAGATATCTGCGCCCTTCTGTGCTCTGCCTTATTCTGTCTGGCTCGAGAGATATCAGCTATGGTGATCCAGGCACGTTAGGTTGGCTTATGTTACTCTTGGTTATTACG
>NW_017020874.1:0-209 GCF_001483705.2 Eufriesea mexicana | reverse complement strand
AGCTACCTCACCACGATATTAGCCGAAAATGTCTATAAAATTGAATTTGGCAGACAGATTCTATTGCACTGCAATGGCTATAGCGTGCCCATAGAGTCGTTCTTCCTTATTTATGCAACGATGTCAGCTCACCACGATATTCGTCTAAAATGTCTATAAAATTGAATTTTCCATCCAGATACTATATAGTTGCAATGGCCACAGCTGGC
>NW_017020873.1:0-209 GCF_001483705.2 Eufriesea mexicana | reverse complement strand
TTAGGACGGAATAGATCTGGCTTTTGTGCTATGCACTGCTCTTCGGCGGACTTCTGCGCTCTAGAGTGCTCTAGTACGTTCTGCTTGACGCTGAGGATGGCAGCAGCAGTGATGTCGGCACGTTAGGCTGAGTATGTTTCATCTGACCATGTTACGTTTGGTCATTTTAGGATACGATAACTTTGACTTTTGTGTTTTACACGAATGCT
>NW_017020872.1:0-209 GCF_001483705.2 Eufriesea mexicana | reverse complement strand
ATTAGATCTTCAAACCAAAAATTCGAAGCGGATTGCATAGAAATGACAGTTTCGTGCATGAGGATTCAATAAATTTGTAGAACCCTAACTGATGAATTAGAAGGAGCTGGGTTAAAATTAAAGTGTGGGAGAAAATGAAACTCGCCATATTGCAACAGAAATTAAAGGCTTTATTTCAGAGATACTTAAGGGAGCACGTCTGACAGGGT
>NW_017020871.1:0-209 GCF_001483705.2 Eufriesea mexicana | reverse complement strand
ATCGCCTAACGCTTTCAAACATATGGCAAGTACAGCCATCTACTTGCCAGAGAATAGGTCTATACAAAATATATAATCTGTTATTGCTTCGCGAATAGGTCGCCAGCGCCTTCAATCCAATGCAAGTACAGACTTCTACTTGTCATAAAATAGGTCTATTCAAAATCTATAACGTCTTAAAGCTTGGAGAATAGATCGCCTAACGCCTT
>NW_017020870.1:0-209 GCF_001483705.2 Eufriesea mexicana | reverse complement strand
GATTTCTGCGCCCTACAGTGCTCTAGTGTTTTCAGCTTGGCTCTGGGAATTCCAGAAATAGTGATATCGGCACGTTACGCTGAGATATGTTACGTTCGGTTTGGTTGGATTAAGATAGGTTTGGTTATGATAGCTTCAACTTCTGAGATGTGCACTGGTAATCGGTGGATTTCTGCTACCTACTGTGCTCTTGTATGGTCTCCTTGGCT
>NW_017020869.1:0-209 GCF_001483705.2 Eufriesea mexicana | reverse complement strand
CCGCTGCACGTTAGGTTGTGTTATTTTCGCTTGGTTGTGTTACTTTTGGACTGGTTATGAGAGCATAGCTTTGACTTTTGTGCCGTACACTGCTTGTCGGTGGATTTCTGCACTCTACTGTGCTCCAATATGCTCTGCTTGGCTCCGGGGAAGCCGGCAATAGTGCGCTCGGTGCATTAGTTTGAGATAGGTTACGTTTCGTTATGTTA
>NW_017020868.1:0-209 GCF_001483705.2 Eufriesea mexicana | reverse complement strand
ATCTATACATCCGTACATCCATACATTCGTACATCCATACATTCGTAAATCCATACATACCTATATCCATACGACCATACATCCATACATCCATCCATCCATCCATACATCCATACACACATACATCCTTACGTTCGTACATCCATACGTCCATGCATCCATACAACCATACATCCATACATACTTACATCCATACATTCATACATACA
>NW_017020867.1:0-209 GCF_001483705.2 Eufriesea mexicana | reverse complement strand
TATTTCTGCCCTTTGCTATACACACTGCAATGCGTCTGGTTTCCACGCTCTACTGTGCTTTGACATACTTTGCGTGGCCTTGGGGCTGCCATCAGCTTTGGTCGCGGCACATTAGGTTTAGTTAAGTTTCGTTTGGTTAGGTTAGATTTGGTTAGGTTAGGATATCACGGCATTGTCTCTCTTGCTGTACAGTTCTAATCGGTGGATCC
>NW_017020866.1:0-209 GCF_001483705.2 Eufriesea mexicana | reverse complement strand
ATCCATCGATACTTCCATCCATCCAAACATCCATACATATATACATACATACATCCATACATAGTAAATCCGTCAATCCATACCTCAATCCTTCCATTCATCCATCCATCCACAAAACCACTCATCCATACATGCATCCATTCATTCATCCACTTTACCATACATCCAACCATTCATACATCCACCCATCCATACATCCTTCGAACCAT
>NW_017020865.1:0-209 GCF_001483705.2 Eufriesea mexicana | reverse complement strand
TATGGATGGATGGATGTATCGAATTATAGACGTACGTATGGAAGGACTTATGGATGTACGGATTTATGGATGTATGGATGGACGGATGGATGTACGGATGAATGGATGTATGCATATATGTACGTATGAATGCATCGAAAGATGGATGTAGGAATGGATGGATTGATGGATGTATGGGCGGATGGTGGTATGGATGGATGGATTTATGG
>NW_017020864.1:0-209 GCF_001483705.2 Eufriesea mexicana | reverse complement strand
ACACTGTTATTCAGCGGATTTCTGTACTCTACTCTCCTCTGGTATGTTCTGCTTGGCTCTGCGCAGGTCAGGAATAATAATCGTTGCACGTTAGTTTGAGCTCGGTTGCGGTTGCTTATTTCACCGTTGGTTAGGTTACGCTGGGTTATCTCTGACTTTTGGGCTGTAATGCGGTGTACTTTTGCGCTATGCTACGCTGCTGAGAATTC
>NW_017020863.1:0-209 GCF_001483705.2 Eufriesea mexicana | reverse complement strand
AAAGCTTCGTAGGGGGCAGAAACCCACCGAGTGGCTGTACGCAGCACAAAAGTTAAAGCTACCGTGTCCAAACTTAGCCCGACCCTACCTAACCGAACGGAACCTGTTTCATCATAACCAGCCGAGTCCACTGTTGCTGACTCACACAGCGCAACCCTGAAATTATTAAAGCACTGTAGGGGGCAGAAATTCTCCTAGGAGCAGACTGT
>NW_017020862.1:0-209 GCF_001483705.2 Eufriesea mexicana | reverse complement strand
GTACTATAGCCATTGCAATGCTGTAGAATGTGGCCGGAAGATTCCATTTTATTGACATTTTCGCATAATATCGTGGTGAGTTAACTTTGTTGCATAAACAGGGAGGAAGGATTCTATTGGCGTGCTATACCCGCTGAAATGCTGCTGAAACCGGCTGGAAAATACATTTTTATTGACATTTTCTTATAATATTGTGGTGAGCTGCCTTT
>NW_017020861.1:0-209 GCF_001483705.2 Eufriesea mexicana | reverse complement strand
GTGGCTCGATAGGTTGAGGCACGCTTCGTTTGCCTAGGTTAGGTTAGTTTCGGTTTGGTCACGGTGGAACTGACTTTTGATCCTTACACAGCAATGCGGTGGATTTCTGAGCTCTACAGTGCTCCTGTATTGTCTGATTGGCCCCAGGTATGTCAGCAGTAATGGTCTTGGTACGATAGATTGAGTTATATTGCGTTCGGTCGTGTTAG
>NW_017020860.1:0-209 GCF_001483705.2 Eufriesea mexicana | reverse complement strand
TTATTTCTCCGCTGTACTGTTCTTTACTATGTTCTGCTTGTCTCTGGGAAGTACAGCAATATGAGTCCCGGGTCGTTGGGATTAGTTGTCCTGCTTTGGGCTAGGTTAGGTTAGATCATGTTAGGTTTGGGTTACTTTGACTTCTATGCTATACACTGATATTCGGCGGATTTCTGCTCTCTACATTGCTCTACTATATGGTGCTCGAC
>NW_017020859.1:0-209 GCF_001483705.2 Eufriesea mexicana | reverse complement strand
CCCCCGAATAGCAGTGTACAGAACAAGAGTCAGAGCTATTTTATCCTATCCTGACCAAGCGTATCGTATCCAAGCGTAACCTAACACACCCTAATTTTCCGATACCACCATGACTGCCCCAACAGAGCCATGCAGAACATATCGGCGGATGATAGGGCGCAGAAATCCTCGGAATCGCAGCGCAAAGCAAAGAAGTCGAAGCTACCCTA
>NW_017020858.1:0-209 GCF_001483705.2 Eufriesea mexicana | reverse complement strand
TTAGAGCACAGTGTACCACTGAAATCCAACGAATAACGGCGTATTGCACGCAAGTCAAAGCCTCCAAGACCAAACTTAACCTATCCAAGCTTAACCACACGTAACATAGCTCAACGTAACTTGCCACGATCGCTATTGCTCGTCTTCCCTGAGTCAAGCATGGTTTAGTAGTGCAATGCTGAGCGCAGAAATCCACCGAATAGCAGCGT
>NW_017020857.1:0-209 GCF_001483705.2 Eufriesea mexicana | reverse complement strand
TGATCTGATGTGAACTGACCCGAACTGGCGTGACCTGAACAGACATGACCTGGCCTGACCTGATCTGACAGCACCTCTCCTCATCTGACCTGACCTGACATGACCTGACCTGACTTAACCTCACCTGACCTCACCTCACCTGAACAGACCGGACTGATCTGACCCGACCTGACGTGACCTGACCTGACCTGACGTGACCTGACCTGACC
>NW_017020856.1:0-209 GCF_001483705.2 Eufriesea mexicana | reverse complement strand
TGTGATAGGTTAAGTAAGGTTTGGTTGGGAAAGCATTGACTTCTGTGCGATGCACTGCTATTCCGTGCATTTCAGTTCTCTACATTGCCCTAACAGAGTCTGCTCGACACTGAGGGCGCCAGAGAGAGTGGTCTTGGCACGTTAGTTTGAGTTATGCTGCGTTCGGTTGGGTTACGCCTGGCTATGTTAGGATAGGGTGGCTTCGAATT
>NW_017020855.1:0-209 GCF_001483705.2 Eufriesea mexicana | reverse complement strand
TGCGTAAATAAGGTGGAAAGAAACTATTGGTTTGCTATAACCTTTGCATTTCAATAGAATCTGGTTCAAAAGATCAGTTCTATCGACATTTTCGACAAATATCGTGGTGAGAAATCCTTTCTGCGCGAATTATGGGGAAAGATAGCATTGGTTTGCTATAGCCAATGCATTGCCAGTGAATCTGACTGAAAAGTACAATTTTATTGGCA
>NW_017020854.1:0-209 GCF_001483705.2 Eufriesea mexicana | reverse complement strand
CCCAGCGTAAAATAATCAAGTGTTACCTAACCCATCCAAACGTGCGACGACCACTATCACTGGATTTCCCGTAGGAAAGCAGAGGATATCAGAGCAATGCAGATCTCATATTTCGGCCGAATATCATAGTACGGCGCAAAAATCATAGCTGCACTAACAAAACCTAACTAAACGGAACGTAACAAGGCTTAACATAACTTGCAGGGACC
>NW_017020853.1:0-209 GCF_001483705.2 Eufriesea mexicana | reverse complement strand
GCTGTACTTGCCATTGGATTGAGGGCGTTTGGGCATCTATTCACCATGCTATAGCAGGTTATAAATTTTGAATAGACCTATTCTCTGGGAAGTAGATGGCAGTTCTTTCCATTAGGTTGAGGGCGTTAGGCGACCTAATCGCCAATCTGTGACAGCTTATAGATTTTGAATAGACCTATCCTCTGGCAAGTAGAGCACTGTACATGCCA
>NW_017020852.1:0-209 GCF_001483705.2 Eufriesea mexicana | reverse complement strand
ACGCAACAAAATTATCTCACCACGATATTAGTCGAGAATGTCAACAAAATTGAATTTTCCAGTAAGATTATATAGCATTGCAATGGTAATTGCATGCCAATAGTATCTTTCCTCCTTATTTATGGAACAAAATTAGCTCACCACGTTACTAGTCGAAAATGTCAATAAAATTGAATTTTCCAGGCAGATTCTATAGCATTGCAATGGCT
>NW_017020851.1:0-209 GCF_001483705.2 Eufriesea mexicana | reverse complement strand
ATATTCTATTGGCGTGCTATAGCCATTGAAATGCAGTAGAATCTGGATGGAAAATTCAATATTGTTGACGTTTACGACTAATATCGTGGTGGGATAACTTTCGTGCTTAAATAAGGAGGAAGGATACTTGTGGCGTGCTATAGCCGTTGCAATGCTATAGAATCTGGATGGAAAATACATTTTTATTGACTTTTTCGTCTAATATCGTG
>NW_017020850.1:0-209 GCF_001483705.2 Eufriesea mexicana | reverse complement strand
ACATAACATAACCAATCATAGCATAACCAAACGTAACCTAACCAAAACTCACGTGCCAAGGCCTCTATAGCTGGCCTCCCCATCGCCAAGCAGAATATATTAGCGAGAGTAGAGCGCAGAGGTCCATCAAATGGCAGTGTATAGCACAAAAGGCAAAGATATCCTGTCCTAACCCAAACAAACCTAAGCAAGCCAAAGGTAACCTAACT
>NW_017020849.1:0-209 GCF_001483705.2 Eufriesea mexicana | reverse complement strand
GCACGCCAATAGAATCTATCCACCTTATATATGCGAGAAAGTTAACACACCACGATATTAGCCCAAAATCTCAATAAAACTGAATTTTCCAACCACTGTCTTCATCATTGCAATGTCTATAGCACGTCAATAGAATCTACCCTGCATATTTAGGCAAGAAAGACACCTCACCACGGTAATAGTCGAAACTGTCAATAGTATTGAACTTT
>NW_017020848.1:0-209 GCF_001483705.2 Eufriesea mexicana | reverse complement strand
AGTAGTCAATAGGATGGCAGTGTATAGCAAATAGGACAAAGTTATCAGCACCTAACCCATGCGCAAGTAACCTACCCAAACGTAGCCCAATACAAGCTAACGTGCCGAGACCACTGTTACTGTCGTCCCGAGAGTAGAGTGCGGTGTAGCAGAGCTATGTAGGTCCTAGAAATCCTCCGATAAGCAGTGTATGGTGCAGTAGTCACAGA
>NW_017020847.1:0-209 GCF_001483705.2 Eufriesea mexicana | reverse complement strand
AACCATAGACTAGCAGTGTATAGCAGAAAAGTCAAAGCTACCCTGTCCTAACCAAAGCATACGATACATAACCGAACGTGACCGAGTTAAAGCTAACGTGCCGGGACCACCATTGATGGTCTCCCAGAGGCAAACAGAAAATATTGGAGCACAACAGAGGGCAGGAGACCACCGATTAGCATTCTATATCACAAAAGTCAAAGCGAACC
>NW_017020846.1:0-209 GCF_001483705.2 Eufriesea mexicana | reverse complement strand
TCACCTCGATATTAGTCGAAAATGTCAATAAAATTGTGTTTTCCAGCAAGACTCTATAACATTCCAATGTCTATGGCACGCCAATAGAATGTTTCATACCTGTTTATGCAAGTAGGTGTGCTCACCACGATATTAGTCGAAAATATCAACAAATTTGTATCTTCCAGCAATATTGTACAACATTGCAATGGGTATGGCTTGCCAATAGA
>NW_017020845.1:0-209 GCF_001483705.2 Eufriesea mexicana | reverse complement strand
CTAACCAAAACCTATCCTAACCTATCCAAACCTATCGTAGCGTAACTCATACTAACATGCCGATACCATTATTGCTGGTCTCCACCTAGCAAAGGAGAAAATACTAGAGCACAGCAGAGTGCAGAAATCCACCGAAAAGCAGTGTGTAGCACGGAAGCCAGAGCCATCATTCCTAACCGCACCAAACGTAACGTAACCATACGCAACCT
>NW_017020844.1:0-209 GCF_001483705.2 Eufriesea mexicana | reverse complement strand
TTCCATGGATTTTTCCGCGCTGCTGTGTTCTAATATTCTCTGCTTCGCTCGGGCGAGGCCAGATACAGGGGCCGCGGCATGATAGTCTGAGCTAGATTACGTTTGGTTAGCTAATGTTTGCATGGTTCGGACAGCTATGTCTTTTACGCCATACTCTGCGATTTTACGGGTGCTCTGCGCCCTGCCCTCGTCTGATACGTTTTGCATTG
>NW_017020843.1:0-209 GCF_001483705.2 Eufriesea mexicana | reverse complement strand
TATGACGATGTAATAGGAAAAGGTTTGAGAAGATGACAAGAAGCACCCGTTGACACAGGGTTGGCACCTGAATCATTAGTAGGAGAGCAACGTTCTGCCAACTCTCGAATAGAGACTAACGCGATAACTATGTATAGTCATGAAACGTCTTGCGAAGGTATAACATCGTGGAATTATACTGCGCAGAATGCTCTTTATTCGTGCCCTGG
>NW_017020842.1:0-209 GCF_001483705.2 Eufriesea mexicana | reverse complement strand
GCGTCGGATATCTGCGCTCTACTGCGCTCTGGTATATTCCGGTTGGCTCTGTGGGGGACAGCAATGGTGGTCTAGGCAAGTTAGTTTGCGCGATGCTACGTTAGGTTATGTTATGCTTTGTTTGGTTAGGCACGAGGTAGCTTCGTCTTTTGTGTTATGAACTGCCGTTCGGCAGATTTCGGCGCTCTTCTAGTATGATATGCTTGGCT
>NW_017020841.1:0-209 GCF_001483705.2 Eufriesea mexicana | reverse complement strand
TGATATATTTTACGGTTACGGCTAGAGATATTTACAGTTTACAGTGCGCTACTTAGCACATCAATCAAGAGAGCACACTATCCGTTTCGTTAACCTGTACAATGACTATTTATGTTCTATAGCAATTCTAGAACGACAAAAGGGATATCCGCCATAGCCCGAGGAATTAACAATTGGCGAAGCAGTACTGAGTACAGGCATCATCACAG
>NW_017020840.1:0-209 GCF_001483705.2 Eufriesea mexicana | reverse complement strand
TTGCAGGACGTTACCGATCTTTGGACCTCGAGATACTATGCAGGCATCAAGGGGCCTGTTTTGAGGTTTAAAAGGGCCTACTGTCCCTCGCTGGTCTCAATCTCAAATCCGGAACAGTGCAGATAGCTTACATATTGTGACCCGCAGTGGTGTGATAAAGACTCTTGGTTCTATTTGTATATTCGCATAAAGTGCATACATTTCACTTA